>NW_010188813.1:181448-228299 GCF_000695765.1 Mesitornis unicolor
CCTCCACATTCGGTTGCAAAAGCAAATTTAAATTTTCCTGTGTACTCTTTGCCTTCTGCATTCTTTTATTCTTGATAGGACAGTGGCAAATAGTCTTCCCTTTGCCCAGGTGGCTATAAATCTAATCTGGAAACCTCAGTGTCAATTGCCTACTAGTGGAAGATGATGTCCTAGAAAGTGAGGGCTCTTAATTCCCATTGAAGTGTAATTGTTGCAAAAAGAGTTTTTTTTTCCCCTCCAGTAGCCCCAGAAACAGCTGGAGTGTCTTGAGTTATCTGGTCTGCAGCTTGGAGGCAGCCATCCATCCAAGGCCCTCAGTTCTCCCCATGGTTGGCTTTAGCCCAAGCTGACACTGCATTGACTCATCCCATCAGGTATTCTGCACAGAGGTGCCATGCAAGATCCCTGCCTGCCCTGTTTCATTACCTGAAAGCATTAAATAATTCATGAGGTTTTGAGCCTTGAGAAAAAAATGAATGAAGCTACCTTTCAGCAGTTTGGTAAAACTGTTTCATTGCGCTTTGCTGGAATTCCTCTACTAGTTGAAAAGACATCCACTAATGACAAATTGCAGAAGATTGCTGTTAATGGAGACCGTTCTCTTCATTGGCACAACTTAGATGGGCTGCACCAAGCTTGCATCAGCTTTTGACTACAGCTTCCTGCAGACTATGCAATGGCAAAACCTTCAAGGCTCTTAGTGGCTCAAGTTGAGCAAATCCAAAAACTCAGCTAAAACTCTGGAGTGAGAAGTACAGCTAATGTCATGGCTTAAGCAAAAGGAATTTGGTAGCAGAGGGTAACGCCTCCCTCTCCGCAGGGGAGAGCTCTTCTGGGGATAGTGCACAGACCATGGAATGAACTTCCTCAGGAACTTAGAACTGACCACAGCAAAGCATGCTTATTTTTTTACCTTGGTCTCTCTAAGATAAACACATATCACCATTAAAAACACAGGAAAAGAAAAACCACAGTAAAAGCCTTACTACCTTACTAAGCCAGATCTCCATACAAAAACATAACACCTCCCCTGAAGAAGAATGGGCCCCACATGACAGATTTCAACCACACCAAAGGTACAAGTGTAAGTACTTTGACATCACAGAAATGAAGGAGAAGCAAGGTAAAGCTTCATAAAAGACCTCTGCATTGCAATGTACCTGCAGTATCAGATTTGAAAGAGTACAGATCTGCATGTGCGTGAGTTTCTCACACACCATAAGAATCCAGAAGTTTTATGAAAATAAAGTCACAAAGTAAACAGTAATTTCACGACCCACCCTAATAATGCTTTGCCTTGAAAAGGGGTGCTTTGAAATGGTCACTGTCTGTGCACAAATTGAATGATCAGTAATTTTCTGTAGTGGACTCTGGAGGAAATACAAATTCTCTCTCTTGACTGCCAGTGTTGACAGTTTATAGGATATTCAAGATGGGGAACCTTATGTCTAATAGGAAAAACCTTAATGCTTCACCAAGGTCTACACTAAAAACACCACCACTAGTCTTCTTAGTTCATAGATGATGAAGCAATTTCTCCTTTGAAAGCTGAAAAGTATTTTTTCTTTGAAAAAAATAAATCACCAGATAAATGGATGAATGACAGCATGAGGAGACTGGGAATTTGGATATGAACTCATATTCCTTGGAAAGGTTTGTGTTAGATTGGGCAAGACCAAGTAAAAAAGAAATGCCCACTTGAATTTGTTACTGGAAAATAAAGAGTTTCTATCTTTCAGGTTTTCCGTTTTCTTTTGTTTTGGTTTGGCTTTTTGGGTGATTTTTTTTTTACTGCTGCAGCTGTGTACAAGAGTTTCTTGCTTTCTATTGAACAGGTGTTGACTTTTGCTAATGGATTTGTATGCCTATACTCTGTCAACACATCTGTATTACTCAGTGTTTCAAGAAATGGACTGTCTGAGACTTGGAGCCACATTCAGAGACATTTTAATTCAAACCTCCAACTGCTTTTAAGAAGCCATATCCAAAAGCTCCCTTCCAAGACGCTGGAATGCGAAGTATGTGGGAAATGTTATCTTACTGGCCTCATGTCTGCCAGTGATTGTGAAACAGCTACATTATTCTGGGAAAAAAACAACTACAGTTCCAGGCAAAGGGAGATTCATGTAAACTTGTTAAACCTTTAGGGAATACAAATAATACAGAGACTGGAGAAAATCTTTAGTGCTCCATCATGTCAAGATAGGATTAGTGCGAAAAACTGCCATTTGTAAACATTGCCCATAAAAACATACACATAGAAAACTTTGTATCTAGCACAGTTTGTTGGACCTATATAGTTAATCTTCAGATCATTTGTTCTCAGTATGGTCCATCATCCCTGGAGATAACAGAATATTTCCTTTGAGGTGTGTGACATACACAGGTAAGAGAAAAATTCAGATGCTGAACCAGAGTGACCACATTTATCTTGCACTGTAGTTCCTGAAGGCAAAGTGAGGTAGTATGATCTACTCTCTGTGGTAGGAGTGCACTATATATAGTACAACATCATCTCTTGACTCAGCCTCGTCAAAACATGTGGAAGATCTCATCAAGCCTGTGGGCCTTTCAAGGAAATGAATGTAGTCTTGCACATGCTTAGAGCTAGAAATTCAATTGTGGGTGTTTTTCAGGTCTTCATTTCAGTCACTGTTACATGGCCACAGAGAATGGTATCATAGGTACATCCACCCTGTTTCATGCAGAGCTTGTGAAGAAATACTAGCTGTGGAGCTAAGGTTGAGAGTTACCATACTGCTGACTGCGAACTCCCAGCATCCTTTATCACAGAAGTAGATTTCCCTGACAGACACTCAAACAAATATTTCTGTACAAGTATTTCCTTTTTAGGCTAGCTGTAAAGCAAATAAGCAGTGAGATTTTTTGCCAAGAGAGCTAACACGGGTCTTAAATGAAATGAATTTATCTCTGGGCATAATTGTAAAGTTCTATTAACATTTACACAGTCAAGTAAAAGCTGTATTATGCTGTGGAGCTATTTCCATTTCAGTAGTCTGATCTTTTCAGTGATGTTAGAACATAATTTGGAAAGTTTCCCAAGTTTGCCTTGAAAATCATGTTGAGCTCCGTATCAGCTACACAATGTCAATACACAATGCATTACGTATATGCTGGTTGCTGTCCAGCTGGCATTTTAAATGACTAGTTCGGGGAAAAGCAATTTTGGTGAGGACTGACCACAGCTGGCTTGACATTAGACTAAATTTTCAGGACTTAGCATTGCCAAGCCTCCAAAGTTTTAAAGATTTACTTAACATCAGTTTAAACTTTTCCTGGCTCAACATCTTCAGAAAATAAAGTGGGGGTGACAGATCCTAGCATGTCAAATCCCTGCATATATAGCACAATGTATTTCATTTGTTTACTGAATACATTTATTTCATATTATATCTAGTTTTTGCGCAATGATTTGAGTGTCATTCTTATTATTGCTACAAAGTAAGTGTGGTAGCTGAAATCCTTCCTTGAATAGTTGTGACCACCACATAATGTAAATATTGCCAAATGATGGCTCTTGGCTTTTGGAAGACCATTAAAATAACATAAATCTGCAGAGAATAATAAGCTTGTAGTACACTAAAAATGGTCTGGAGTTGTCAGAAAGAAGCAGTAATTGAGAAATAAGAAGGTAGGATGTTTTAATCACTTTTTGCACATGGATGTTTCACTTTCAAATACACCAAAGTTTATACTAGTAAGTTTTCCAGAGATTTAAAATATGACCCTGCAGGAAATAGTAGTTGAAACACAATAATAGATCACTGCTTTCCGGTAAAGATTCTAGCACTATTTTCAACTTCAGCTTAATTTCACTTAATTCTTTATGAAAACATCCTATTTGAAACTATTTGATTGGAATATGTCAAACAAAGTACAGTGTTTATAAAGACATTAAGTTGTTCTAACTTTAAAATAATAATCCTGCGTTATACAAAACTTTCTGTAAGTCATAAGATGTTGGAAGTAAATCAAAACTCCATTTCTTTTAGAGATTTCTTCAGAAACAGTTCAGTACAGGTCTGGATGCATCATTTTCTAATTACCTCTGGTGAGCAATAACGCTTAAAAGACTTCCAAATAGTAATACTTTTCTCTCCTACACAGTTTATATCTTCAAATGTTAATTGATCCTTTTAAACTGTGAAGGAGATTTTGGAAAAACTGTTGTCTTCATCTGCACACTGAGTGAGAAACAGGCATATCTTCCAGTAAATCAATAGCCAGGCTGTGACAAGAACTCAGAAATTCTGAGCTCAGAAGTTGGCAGATGTCTTCTGTCCAAAGGTCAGGAGAATAAAATATCTGAACAATACATCTGAAAACATATTTCAAATACATTTAACAAGAGATATATACAGTGACTAAGAAAGCAATTACAACTGAAGCATGTCTACAGTTAATATTTAATAATTAATGATTAAGGTGTGGCATATAATTTACTTTCCCAACACTGCATCATAAGAATTCACAAAAATCAGTACATCATCACGTAGTTAACAATGCAAAGAACCTTAAATATGACTTTTCCTAACTTGACTCCTGAGCTTTTAATATTCGTACTCCAAAAGCTTCTCTATAACATGAGTAAAGAAGAAGTGATCGATTTAGGAAGTTACTGATGCAAAGGAACTGCCAAGATTTAAAACAATATGTGGTCATTTATATTCATTAGAATAGCCATGAAGATTTCACAGATGAACAAAAGTTACATCAGTTTTCATGTGAATGGACAAGTCAACTGCAACTAGGTGAAGAAGAGCTCCTAATCCCTCTGCTGCCCCTCCAGCCCATTCTTCCTCCAGCAGGGTAGCTACCTCTCCTGGAGGAAGTTGCGTGATCATTGAGGAAGATTCAGCTGCTTCTCAAAGATGCAACAGTGGTGCAGTCTCAGGCAGGATAATACAGTAGATGAAATAATCATAATTTTAGAACTTTTCTTAGAGTGGATCACATCTTCATGCAGAGTTAGTATGGTGCACACTTCCCTTTCTCATTGCAAACATTTTTCTGTCCACCTCAGTAGCTTCCTTAAGAAAATAATACTGGGAAAACAGCAAATGGGCTTTTCAGCTTTTGTAAGCTTGATTTATCAGCGAAAAATGAGAACCCAGAAGCAGTGTCAGATGCAATACACTCTGACCAGGTTATTTTTTATATTCTGCACATAAAGGGTTTAATGTTTAACACTGCATTTACATGTTTGAAGATATTTGATGCTACACAGTATTTTGATTTAGCAGAGTGACAGATCTTTTGATTAACTCAGGGAAAACTCAGTGGATCAGCCGATCCACTCAACTGATACAGTCGTTTACCTAAAACAAAGGCTGCCCTCTGATCCCCTTTGTGTTGAGATGAGTTCACCTGTATGTGCGATAGCTATGGTCACTCCCTACATCCTTCACTGAGCTCCATGAGCACTTTGCCTGTCTCCTGAGCCTTCTTCCATTGTATGGGCTTGTTCATCAGTGCCGAGCATATGATGCCAAATTGCTCATCAGAGATTATCAGCAATTGCTCCACAGACTACAGCTAGCAAATGCGTGAAAGTACTTGCTTTAGTGCCATGAAGCCAAATCCAAAAAGAAGGGTAAAGCTTCACTTGAAAGTGATTTTGCAAGTTATTCTAGGGGAACGAGAAGCAGAGAGAGGGAAGAGGAAGCACAGAAAGCAAGCACCCTCCTCTTCTGTCCAGAGCATAAGCATTTTTTTCTTTCTAAAATGAACTAAAAAAGAAAAGAAATTGCAGGGAATTCTTTTTTTTTCACCTTTTTTTCCGCATTTTTACTTAGTAAATGAATTTAACATAATCATGACTCAGGAAAAAGATCCTTGCCCTCCCTAAGTGCAGTGTGCCCCATCTCCTGCATCCAGCTGGGGATATCAGGTTTCCAGCCGTGGCTGAACAAAGCCGACTGCATTTCACTTCAGAGGGCCAAAATGGAGCACCCGTGCTCACCATGCTGCCCTCCTCATTTTCAGAAATCTTGATTGATGCATCACAGAGTATCCTTATACATCACACTAAGAGCAGAATTTTACTTTGGCGTATGCTTATACAGCAGCTTGCCCAGAGGAAAAGTCTGAGAAAAAGGAATGGTACTAAACCTATGCTACCCCATTTGATAAGATTGGGACTGTTAGGATATTTGGAATTTTAGATCTACAGCTGGAAGAAAATATGCAAATAAGGCATCTTGGTTTGGATCAAAATGAATGAAAACCTTCCTTTTTCTTGCCAAACAAAGCAAAAACCAGAAGGTGGATGGAACAATTGAAGGTTTTCCACAAAATATAAAAAAATACCTTATTGTTTTTGAAAGGCATTTGTAAGAAAGGCTAAAGAACAGAAGGTTTAAGTTTAGAAAGCTGCAATCTTGCTCAGTAATTAAGTGATTTTTAGACTCTTTGCCCAGGGCTTAAGAGATCCATGTCCATCCTATTCCCTGCCTGTGGCAGTTTGAATTCACATCTCTTAGCTCCCAGAACAGGATTTTAACCACCAAGCCCTAGGATATATGCTGTATTGCTTCCTTTCCCTCTATTGCAGTCTTTTTTCAGCTTGTTTATGCTTAGTCTTTTCAGCCAAAAGCAGGTGGGAATAACACTTTAGGCTACTGTCAGGAGTCTTAAGGTGACTCGGCCACAGGTAGAATGAGGAAATTCCAGTCCCTACGCTGCATGGGTCTCCAGTTCTGTTCTAGCTGAAGGACCATGCAAGGCGTGAGACACCAAACTTCTAGCTCCCAGTCAACTGCACCTCTAATCACATACATAAAGCAGAACTGTAATCATAGCAGAGCAAAATTTTGTACACACAAGTTTACACAGCCGGATAGTCCAGAGGTGTGGTTTTAAAAGCACAAAAAGGATTTGAATCCAGCTCTCCCAGATGAAGAATGAGTTGGTCCAAAGGGACATTCAACCATTTTGTTGGTTTAGACTTATTTTTAATAGCCAAAAGTAATGATCCAATTCACTTTCAATTCATAACTTTTTTCAGGAAACTATATTTTTCAGTAAATCACTGGAAAAAGCGTAATTTCTTCCAGCTTTATGTCTGGCACTGTGCTGATATGCAAAATCACATTATACAATGCATTAGAGCAGCTTATCTGATGGTTCAAGAAATAATGATGGAGAAGAGAACTGTAATGACAGTTGTTTTATAAGCTTCTCCTTTATAAATATGAATGGGTAATATAATAATTTTTATATATGACAGTTAATAATTTTCATGTCCTAGCTATCCATCTTCTATCTGGGAGAACATTGACCCCAATGGTCTTCCCCAAAACCCAAATATAGCTTTTCTTCTGCATTGTTAACAAGTTAATTAGGGAATAGGGCAATTCTCCCACTTCAGTACTTCCATCTGTTTCTGATTTACCAGTTTCACATATTATGAAAATGCGCCAGACAGCAGCTCCGTCCAATATGTTTCATGTTCACAGTATATATATGAAAGATGGTTTAGTATCAGTAATTAAGCATCTACTGGCCTTCCTTTTAGCTCAATATTTCTTTTGTGGAGGGGAAAAGCTCCAGCTCCTGAACAATTTGTCACAGTGACTCTGCAGCATGCATATGGCATAAGGAAAAAAATTGCATTTCAGCCCCCACCGGGGCATGCCAGTAAATTGCTAAATGATAACATTCTGATTCATATAAAACAGGATTGTTCACATGATCATGTTCCTAGAAGTTCCAAAAGAATATCCAGATTGCATTATGCTTTATCTTGTCCAAATATTTAGTCAAAGGCAGCCCTTACCTCAAAGAGCTTCTACCCAATGTAGACAGGAGGAGTAGAGGCTACAGCATGCTGGGCAGATAGGGGCCAGGCAACAGATTTCCCCCAGTAAGCGAGAAGTCTGTGGCACTGCCTCAATCCCAAGTCACTGCTCTAATGACAGAAACATTCAGCTGCCTGCAATGCTAACAACATTTCCAGTTATGCAGCTTCCTGCACATAGTAGTAGTTTAGGTTTGAAGAAAAATGAGAAAAGAAGAGGAAATTCCACAAATGAAAGATATGGTCAATTGCTACATGACACAGACAGAAGAACATGCTTTCATAGGTCTGGAATGAAACAGCAACCCAAATCATTGCAGACAAAAGAAAAACACCTACGCAAAAATACTAATCTGTGGATTTCTGGAGTCAGTGGTCCCCAGGGTCAGAAGCTGTCCTTGTCTTACTGGTGGTTTTCTGTTATGAGTATAATAAGGAATCAGAATGAGGCAAAATAGTCCACAAGAAGCAGCATATTGATAGTGCCATACAGGGAAGCAGAGGAAATGCCTTCATATAACAAGGCAGGCTATACTGAAGAAATCAGGTGACAAAACAGAGGCCCGCTTAGGAGTGTACACTATGACCTCAGAGTGCTATTATGTGATACGTTCCAGTGTTTCTGGCTCATACAGAATACTAACATTAAGTTGCATGGTGTACCTTATCATCAGCTGATAAAACACAAAAACTAGTCTAAATCAGCTGATGTTGAATTTAAAAAAAAAAAAGTCAAATTAAGACATTAAGTAGTTCTTCTGCTTCTTCTCTCCCACCAGCTACCAGTTACACTGAATACCTTGTATGGCCCTGGACAGCCCAGTGGGTCTGCAAACTCATACTCAAAAGCAACTGGTATTTGTCAAAGTGAGTACTGTAGTTACTAAAAGTATACATTCCTTGTAGCTGTCTTATCCATGTAAGGAATATTTTCATCTGACAGTGGCACATTAATAAATATTAGGATTAAGCAGTCTTCCAAATTGCAAGAGATCACCTGAATAGCTATGCTCACCAGAATCTTACTGTCTGAAAGAAAATAACATTTACTGATATAAATTGCAGGCTTCTTCTGCAAAGCCTGATTCTGCAAAGTAGCTGATATGCCTGCTTCCAAAATTTTATTTAAAAAAAAAAGTCCTTAATAAAACATATTCAGAAAACATAGTCAGCATCTGCAGACTGATTTGGATTCAAAATTGAAAACCCCTTCTGGTCTAAGAAGCAGTTTTTCACCTTTGTATGTGACCTCCCCATTCAGCTGATACAGCCTAAGACTCCTGAAGTTTCTCTCATAACATATTTGTCCAGCAGTTGGAACAGCCCAATTCGTAGGGGCTCTGGATACTCACGCAAGTCCACTGCACTAACTATGCTTAGCAACTTTTAAAAATCAATTTACATTTTGTCTCTAATGAAGACAGTCACTTTGGCATGCACAGCGGATTTCCTCACATCAAAAAAATAAAAACCAACAACAAACCTACAGAAGGGCACCATGTGTGAACATTAACTCACCAGGTCTTTTTTTCAGTCCAGGTATATATTTTGTTCAAACAATCCTATCTATTTTGGAGTACCTAGTGATACAGTAAGCTAGAAAAGCAGAATTTTTAAGACTGTGATCAAAATCAGCAGAAACACACCATGCACTTCAGTGAAATATGGCTACAAGTGGTTTTCTCCCAGCTGCACCCGTACCAGTGGAAGAAGTTTCCAACCCTGGTCCTCGCTGCTTACCATTGCCTGTCCATGCAACCAACCACCTGTCCCATCTGTCAACTCCCCTGCCATCAAAGACTTTCTCACCTGCTTCACTCAAAATGAGTCAAGTTATTTAAATATTTTCAATACTAGGACTTGGAGTCATTTGGACTGACATGGGCCAGGGCACTCCTCCACCATGGCAGGCAACAGCCTCCAGCTGAGGATCAGCAAAATAGGAGCACCAAAGGCAGGACAGGGAGAAGCAGGAGCAGAGGAGGATGCTTGCCCAGAACTAAAGTTCCCACTTCTGCATTTAAAAGCTTTCCATCCATTTTCCTGTCAGAAGCCCTGGACAGAAGAAATGACTGTAAGTCTCCTCTGTCACCTGACTTTTTTATTGAATGCTTTTTAAAGTGACTTATGGTGCAAGATTTTTATTTAAAAAAAATGTTCATAAATGTCAGAGTGAGATATTTAATTTTTGGGTGGTTGGAAACAAGTCAAAAAGTGTTTGTGGTCTGAATTACTCCAGTATTTTGTTCGTTTTGGGACTTTTTAAGTTGGCCTGAATAAGCAAACATGTAGTGACCATTTCCTAGTGTATTATGCCTTCTGTGATCTATAGTTGTGGAGTTCTTTTCTGTTGTACTTTTGCTGAAATTATCCATTTTCTGTAATGCACATAACGCCTTTCTGAACAAAACGGTAGGATTTATCTTGGAAGCTCTGTGATTCTGAGTGCATTACAGAAGATGGAGCCAAGCCAGGGACCCTGCTCACAGTGTGGGAATGAATGAGATTTGGTACTACAGCTCCCTCAAGACAATGCACAGTCGTGATCTGCAGTTCAGTGTTGAAATGAATCAACACAAACCATTGTAATGCTTTGAATAAGCAAAAAAATACATTTCAATGAACTCCAGATTTATTTATTTTATAATAATATTTTTTCCTAAGGATTTTAGAATTTCCATTCTAAGAAGTGTTTTGAAATCTCTGGATTTTGTCCTGTTGTGAAATGAAATGAAGTACTGAGATGCCAACAATTTCTACGGCAGCTCTCTAAAATTAATGTGGCTCTAAACATGCATAGCATTTTTTTATACTATCTTGAAACAGACTCATGGGTATAACTGCAGATGTGCTGGGACCCTTATGAGACTAATACCTTCGACTTTCCTTATAAGCCACATGACGACTATGTAAGTATATGGCAGTTCCTGTGGGAGTTACTTTATTCAGTATCATCCGAAAGAGGTTTTTCTCATTTATATTTCTGTATCTTGATTTCCATGTACTGTAATCCCAATTGTAAATACAGTCCACCTAGTTATAACAAAACGTCTTTGTAGAGTACACACAGTCTTTGTTTCAGGTCCTGATGTTAGAGGAGTATAAAGGCTACATTCAAGGCACTCCAGTCTGCAGCTGGAAAAATGGCTGGGAAATTACTTCCTGGCCCCCAGCCAGGATTAAGTTTGTTCAGGACATAAAGCAATTCTGGACATGCAAGGCTCTGATCCATATCAGGTTTTAACCTGAAATGGGCAAACCTTCTACTTCTCTATCTACATTTTGTTACCAGTCACATATTGACAGCCCAGTACATAATGACGACATGCCTGGTCAGCACCTTGAGGGCAGTCATATGGCTATTCCAGGGCCATGTCTCACATAAGTCCTCCTCACCAGGCCTGATCCTGACCCTCACCTGTGGACCAACAGCCCATCCAAGCCTCAGTCCATCCCCAACCCCAGGGAGGTGCCCGATGCCCAGAGCCGGGGCTGCCCCAGTGTCCCCAGCAGCTGCCCTGCTGCTGGCTGGGAGTGGGATGGGCCCTGGCTGCCAAGCCCTGCCCTGACCCACCATGGGGAGCCCCTGGCACTCCCAGCCCCCAGGGAGTCCTCAGCCCCGGCAAGGCCCTGGCATCACCATTCAGTCCTTTTGTGACACTCTTCAGATGGTTAAAAAAAAAGAGTTAAAACAAGCCTTTTTAACCTGTTTCCTAGATTGAAGTACCTATGAAATCAGTGCCTATGAAAGCTGAGCCCCTTTCAACACTTTGTAGGCCAAAGAAATGGAAAATTATCAATTCTAAAACAAAATATATTGTTTGATTGGTTATTTTTCCAAAGAGAAATGGGCAAAACAGAACAGGAGAGGGGAGGTCTTATTCTAATATATCCTTGCAGTTAGAAGCTTCCTCTGGTTTGTGTGAGTTTATGTTTTAATCAGATAGTGGAGATTACTTCAGCCCCTCTGCAAACAGCTGGACCTAATCAATAGGCTGTGGGACACACTAAGGAATATCTTTTATGGGCCTTTCTAGTACTCTTATTAATGGAAGTGGAGAACACAACTCAACTGGTCTGTTGGCTTTTATTTCCTCTGTTCACACTCTAAGGTTAAGATCTTAACCATTGTACTAGAGGGTTGATGAAGGTCAGCATCTCCTTATCTTTGGAGAGTACGGCTCTGATTTTATTAAAATAGAGTCTTCTCTTGGGCCTAATGGGTCTTCATGCATCAAGAATGAAACTTATCCTGAAAAGGGACTAGCACAACCCCCTTCATCAAGGGGATACAAAATGGCCTGGAGACAATAGTGCAGTGACCTTACACAAAGGAGAAATCCTCTAGAGCAAAAAAAGGCCACCTCCACCTTCTGCCTTCTGCCAGCACCCCAGAAGAGGGATCAGTCTTGGTCTCCATCTCTTTGGTAGAGTGTGACATCAGCAGCTGGGGCACGAGCACACAGGAGTGCCCCAAATTGTGCAGTGATTTGTGTTTAACACCTGAATGGGACTGTGGAGAAAGCAAGTGTGACTTCTGTTTGAGTCTCACCCTGCAAGCACTGTGCTGGAGACACAGCCCCGAAGCTGCTCCTTCCCCAGGCTGACCCAGCCCATCTCCCCAAGCCTCTCCTCACGGTGCAAGTGCTCCAGTCTCACCGCCCTGGGGACCCTTCCCTGCACTTTTTCCATTTTCTTTCTTGCAGTCTTCAGCTCTTCCCCTTTGCATTGCTGAAGGTCCTCTCCTCCTCTTTGGCACCATGCAATGCATTTTGGGAGCTGAAAAGAAGCTGTGGCACTACAATAGAAAGATGATGATGCTAACACTGCAGTACCACCAGCAGCAGCAGCACAAGAATTGTGGCCTAATGGAACTTACACCACTGGCTTTCCCTGTTTCCCATAATATGCAGTGCAGGGCCAGAGCTCACCACCAGCATAAGCATGAGCAGAATGTTTCCCACTGCCCCCATCACACACTCTCCTCCCTTCAATTCGCATTGGGACTGAGTCTGTAGGTTCCCAACACTATGAAAGACTTCACCGTGACATTAAATGTTAGAAAAATGAAAAGATCACGGAATAAATGTCATAAATAAATCAAAAACCACTACAAAGCAGGAGATATAATTGGAAGCAGAAATCAAAGGTAGGTCAAAGGACAGGGAAGAGGAAGCCTCTTCTGTTCTTCACTGAGCAAATTACATGAGAGTGAATTACCACTTAATATGGTTTAGATGATAGAGCAAAAAATAGCACTAACAAATATGCAGGTCACTAAGGCAGAGCTCTACTTTAGAAGAATCTAAAATTTGACTGCATTCATGACTCGCTTGGAAAGATTTCCAATGCCATGCTGTAGCACTTACTTTTACACAAGCTTTGAAAAGATCTGAAGAAAACTGCTACTTGTGCCTGGGGGTGAGGGGAATCTGTGTCCCAGGAGGGGGATTCTGAGCCCTTCATGTGACCCCTTACACCCAGTATTATACTTGCAGATGAAATCAGTGTCTGAGCACTGCCCAGAAACCTGCCTGTCTGGTAAGCTGCTATGCCATGTAGAGCTGTGTAAGCTAGCTCCAGCTACAGAAGGAGCCAGACATACCATCCTCAATGGACCCCCTCAGTATCTACACGCTACACGTGGGAGCATAACCACAGGGGAAGAGACAACTCCACGTAGACAATGCAAAAACAAGAGTGAAGGACACAGTGAAAAGTTGCGCATGTGTGAGAAGTGCCTCCTTGAAATACTTCACCTTCTGGTTTCACAGCTCAGTAATGGTAGTGTCCTCTTTCACAGCAAAAGATGGTCAGG
The DNA here is from genome assembly GCF_000695765.1 of Mesitornis unicolor. Lineage (NCBI taxonomy): Eukaryota > Metazoa > Chordata > Aves > Mesitornithiformes > Mesitornithidae > Mesitornis > Mesitornis unicolor. The sequence continues at coordinate 195,086 of NW_010188813.1, forward strand.
TAATGCTAGGCTGTTGTGAACACTGCCACCTATATTTATCTCCATAATATGAGTGGCAATACGATGATCCACTCATCAGCTGATGGTCATGTGCTCCAGTGCTCAAGCACCTCAGATGAGCATTGTCCCCTCCAATCCTCTTTGATCCATGTAATGCCCAGAGGCTAAGACAAATATTAGAAGCTTCTAGTTCAGAAAAAAAATTACTACTGTGACTGAGAAGCACTGAAACTTGCTTTTTGAAGACTCTCCACATTCCCTTCCTCTGAGTCCTCTTTGATGTCAATATGCAAGATTTTAAACCAGCTCAAATTGCCAAGAAGGAGTGGGGATAGGGAAGTGGGGTCACAGACAAGTAGGAAAAATCTTTGTAGGAGATGGAAACAAGCAAGCTCAATGAGGGTTTTGCAAAAATATTCTCAAACTCAAATTCTGACTAAATGGAACACTTACTCCTGAATGAACTAGCTTAGAAAAACACTCAAAATGTGTCTATATTTTTTTCAACTGTTCACTCTTTGCACTCCAGTAACAGAATTCTATTAATTAACCAATGGGTTAAAAAAAAAAGACTGGTATTTCAATATACCATTTAAATGAAAAGTTCTGGTCTGAGGCCAAGAGTTTAAGAATAATTCAATTTGCAAGCTCACTTATTACAATGAATATATATTTTTCCCGTTATTCTTGGTTATTATTTCAGCTCTGATGGGGCTAACCCTAGCTGAACACTAACCAAGTTACTGAACTGGGGCCTCAAGGATAGACATGTGAGTTTCATCTTCTCTTGGTTTACTGGTCTTTGTCCCAGTCTTGGCACCTCTGACACACTTCTTAGATAAAATATGGATATCTGTTATCTCTTCACAGAAATGGGGCTAAATGGCCCCTAGGCTGTCCTAGTCCGTCCTAAGCTTCCAGACACCATGGTGATTTAAACACACTGAATTCCTTAAATCTAGCCTGCAGCATGCTGGATTTACATATTGCTCTTCAGTGATACGGGACAGACGAAAGTTAACAGATGCCCAAGATGTATATGGGTTTCTAAATGCAATTATCCTCTACATCAGTTAGCACAGGAAGGATACAGAACTAGACAAAATAATAAACACATATGGCTCTGTTTCCTTCCTCCGATTCTTTTTTGATATGTCAGAATCTTTTTGTCTTTTCTATCTGAACTGTGTGTGATTTGCGCCATAGTTGTCCTTTGGTTACTTTTTTGAATATTCTTTAATATCTCTCTCGCACACTCTCCTCTTTACACAACCATTTTTCTTCTTCCTTGGCTAATCCTACTTTGAGAGAAGCATTACATTCTCTACTGCAAAAAAGTCCTCAGGTTTGAAATCACCTTCAGTTAAAGGGTTGCAAAATGACATCTAATTCCTTTGTTCTGCCTCAGGGAGAAATTCCACAGCTCTGAGCTCCAGCTCGCTGAAAAGAAGTCAGACAAAACTTACTCTGGCAAGCTTTAGCTATTGCATTGCCCCATTTACTTTCATTGAAATGAGATTTCCTCAGGTTAATGACTTTCCATTATTAGACCTGTGTCATCATCCCATTGAATTTCAGCAAAACTTGGCAGTAGGAAGACAGTAGTGAAGGCATCCAGTGCTACATTCACACTGGAATTTGAAATCTCACATAGACACTCCTAATTCAAATTAGAATTCATAAGCTCCACATCGACCATCTCCTCTAGTTTGTCATAGTTACTCTTAATTTATTTTGCGCTTTTTAAAAGCCCAGTCTTTACAACAACAACTTCAACACAAGACGGCCATCGTCATACCTATCTATTGCTAAACCCAAACTCAGTTATAGAGACATATGGCAAGGCAATTAAACCCGTGGGTGTCACACTTCAGTGCTGATCAGGGATGATACTGAGCTCAGGAGCCCAGTACCTGATGGGGTGATTCAGTCCAAGCCAAATCCTTTGCTAATGGTAAGTGCAGTTTGCATTTGTTTGATCTTTGATAAAATGTTTCAGATCATTTTTCAATCCCACGATGACAAAAAGGCCATTCTAAGTAAAACCAGGTACTTTCCGAAATATGAGATTTTACATATCTTGAAAGGAGATTAATTACTTCTGCTTTAGGAGAGGAAGAATACAGCTACAGTAAACTAGTTATGGATGGGAGGGAGAGGTCGAAGGGGTAAAACAGATAAAGCACTCTCTTTTAACGATACTTTCCTGTGAAGTCAACAGTGCATTTTTATATCATAGCTCTAATATAACAGCAAGGAAGCGGCATAATCCAGACTACTAGTGACTTTAAAAGGACGTGACACCATTAAGTGAATGACAGTTTTAGTAGTGATGACATTTATTACTTTGGTTTTGTAAAATAACAAAAGTTATTCCAATTATTAATATGATAGTACAGTTTTATGCAGAAATAATCATATGAAATACTGCAAAACCTTCAGTGAAGAAGGGCTAAATCTGCCTTCAACAGCCAAACAGTTGGGACAGTTTGCAAATAGCTCTGTTGATAGCCTTGTAAAAAAATTGCTGGAGATAATGATGGATGTTTGTCACTTCACCTGTTGCAAATTATCTTACTGCAACACCTTGAGACCACAGTTGAGATCACAGCACTGAGCTGAAATGACAGTAAAAAAACAACTATCACCCCAAAAACATGCAGTTCAAATAGAAAACAGCCTGTAAGGAGAAAGAAACTCAGTAATGTGTTCCAACTTTATTTCTCCTTTAACAATCTACATTCCCTCATTTCTGCTAAACTGAAAAAAAATCCTGTTTCATTATGTTTCTTCTTTCAAATATTCTTACAAGGTATATTTTTACAGATCTTGCTTAATTGTAGTTTTTAATTAGTAATTAAAACAATAATAATAGTTGTTGTTGTTGTTGTTGTTGTTGTTGTTATTATTATTATTATTATTATTATTATTATTATTTCTGGAATATGCATGTTTTTCTTCTCTTTTTCCTACTATAAACAAACCCCGATATAAAAAAAGGAAGTGGAATACTTTGAGGGAGAGATGAAGAAGGTGACTGTTCTGCAAATGGAAAATACTTTAAATATTACATTTTAAAAACAATAAGGAAAAATGCTATGCAAAAGTTTGCTTTTACCCAGGAGCTGTATAAAAATAGATACATAAAGCAGAATAATGCATATTTTAGAGCTTTGTCAATGACTAAATAAAAACAACCCAACAGTTTCATATATTTGTAATGAATAACCTATGCCAGTCTCTTTTATGCTTTAGGTTATTTTAATTTGAAATTATCTTTGAAATCCATAAAAAGGGCAGAACCAGAAAGGATATACTAACCATCTCCTCACTGCAGTAAGCAGGGCTTAAATAGAATAAACCATTTTTTGTGAGGGGAAGAAAAAAAAAAAGTGGTAAAATGGATCTACTTTTGAGTAGTAACCAAACCTATCATCTACAAGTCTGCATGTACGTATGTGGAGGGAATATTTCACATCATATTTATCACATTAACTAAAACTGTCAAATCAATGAAAAAAATGCAGCATTTCTCCACTTTTTCAGCTATAGCATGTCAAGTGTTAAATACATACTGGAAACAAATCTTGTTTCCTTGTTTGCTTCAGCAGATGTGGTGGAGATAAGAAAAACAGAGCAGAAAGATTAAAGACATCTATGCTACCCTCCCAAGGTCTCCTCTGCTGCTCTCATTAACTGCTCTGTTAAACTGGCTAAAAAAGTTTTAGGAGCTTAATGGAAATGGCTTTTCATAATTGTTCTTCTCTAAACTTCCTTTTACTTGAAGTCTAAATAATTTGGAGTGCGAGGAGATCAGAGGCAAGTCATAGGTTAGGGATTATGAGATTATCAGGGCATCCGCGGGAGAGTATAAACCTCATCAGGACTCTGCAGGGGAGATTTCTCTCTCTCCATTCCACGTGACCACACTGAATCCCTCTGGGGTCTCTCCCCTGGTGGAGCTCAGGCATTTCTGTAGGTCTCACAAGATGTTTGATTTCTGCAGCCAAGCCCCAGCACGGTGTGGCCACCTGACTGATAAACAAATCACAGCAATAAACAAACTACATGGGAAACAATATCAACAAAAGCAGGAAGTCCTGCTTTTTTATGTGCATGCAACAGCTATGCCTTCAAATTAATTTACATGCTTTTGGACATGACAAAGTCTCATTACATCATCTGTTCCTATTCTGTCCAGAAATTAAAAACTATAATCTTAGCTTCACTTTGCAAATAGCTGCTTGACTGATTAAACTCATAAAATTTACCAACCACAGACTATCAGCAATAAAGCAAAACTGGTGAGTCATAGTTCAAAATACCATGGTTTCAAACTCAAATACGGGACACAGAAACCAAAGGGTGTAGAAAGAATGCTTTCTTATTACAGGCTCTGTCCTTTACCTCTGCTGGAGCTGGTTATTTCACAGCTCAGCAATACAAATCTGCCCTAAAGGGACTCTGAGAATGCCCCTCCCTGACAAGAGGAGGGTACCAGGCAGGACAGGGGACAGGGCTGACACATAACCAAGGTGGCTGTGATGAGACTGGGTGGTTCAGGAAGAAACACAGAGCTGCTCGCCTGACCTTCAGACCAGTTGTGGTATATCTAGTACAAAGATCCCTGAATTAGTTTTAAACCAGCTTGCCTGGATGCAGAACCAGCCGTAACATGGAAATGAAGACTTCCCTGGGATGGTTACCACTCTGTAACTTAAAAAGAAATTAAAAAATATTTGGAATTCTGAAGCAGAAGATTAAGGCCCTTGGCAACACACACTGGGAACAAGCTATGATGTATCCCATCTTGACTGCTAACGGCACTGTGCATTATCTTGGATCATGCAGTACAGCAGAACCAGATGGGACGTGTCACTGTAAGTGCAAAAAGCAAACAAAGGGGCTTGGAAAAATGGAGAGAAAATACGCAGGATCTGACCAGCAAGCATCCGTGGTTCTGCTTTCTTGCAAAACCATCAGATGTTGAAATATAAAAGAGAAAAAAAAATAGTTACTGTAGAAAGAGTAAGAGGTCAGGCAGCCCACAACTATGTAGATGTATCAAAATCATCCAGGCTTCAGAACACATATTCCTTTCATCAGTGGCCCGTGTCTGGAGAGATTACACTACCCAAGGTTCTAGCCTTATCGTTATCTCTTTGCTCCTTATGCATGAGAAAAGAAAACATTTTGCTCCTGTTGCAATTTTGTTTACCTCAAGACCTCACTTTGCAGAATGCACTGCAATCCCCATCCAGCACTGACAGACTTGAAAAGGGTGAAATCCTCCGGAAATTCTTAGGGAAACAAAACACATTGCCTGCTGATTTTCCTCTTTGCTTTTCAGTCACATACTGCCTCTTCTGCTCCCTATTTTTCTCTCTCCTGCAGTTGACCCAGGCTTATGTCCTGCCTTCATAAAGCTGTTACCTTCTCATGGCCGGATGCCCTAATACTCTTTATCAGCAACAAACAGAATTTTGCAAGACTCATTCAAACAGTGACAGAAACAATATTAGTTATCATGCAGGAGTTAAGGGAATTTTCTGCATCAGAGACAATCTTTATTAGAGAAGGAAGGAGATTGGTCTTAATTTTTTTTCCATGAATAATTCAATGCTTTTACTCCATTTTCTCTGAACTGCCACATTATGCTTAGCTTTGTTGTTCAGATTAGCTGCATAAAAATAAACCAGTTCTCAGCAGATTAATGAAATCAACACATTAAATGAATTGTACAGGCTCAGGTTTGGTGTTTTTCAAGATGGTGGAAGGTTTCCCAGTGGTTTCTGATGGTTTCTATTTTGTGCAACATCAGACATTAAAATGCAGGTGAACTGGAAGCTCTTTAAGACAGAAAAACCCTCCTGCTATGTAACTAATACAAACTGAGCATTACCCCCAGTCTTCATTTGGCTCCTGTTCCAAGACAGACCATATGAGTAAGGAGAGGCCTAGACACACAGGCAGTCATAGGATTAGTAACTTAATCAGAAAAACTTCAAAGGAAGTCTTGCACAGGCTAAATATGAAATACCATATATAATATTGCAACTTTTTGTTTTAAGACTGAAAGTATTCAAAGCAGGGTATGTAGGCTGATCATCAGCACTGAGAAAGCAAATGTTCCCTCTATTACAAGCATAGGTGAAGTTGAGGTATGTGGGTGATCTAATTACTCTGTTATGTCTTCTATATATAGGAAAACTGACCAGGTATAAAGAGTAAACAGACTCATTTTCTTCTTACATGTGTGATTTTTCCATCCATCCGCTTAGAATGGCATCTCCTTTCATTAATGGCTTTAGTACACAACAACAGCAGAAGCTGTACTGTAGAACAGTTCCAGATAGTTTCAGCAGTGTCATTTGGACACAAGTGAAAAAAAGTTTTCTACCATATTCTCGTCTTCATTATGCTCAAGATTAACAGAGCTTTTCTGTTCCTCTGTGGATGGTAGAAAATGCAGGCCAGTTGAACAATTCTAGTTCCTGCACAGTTCAATTAATCTGAAAGTATTTGCTCTGGGAATAGAGACCCTCGCTTTTTGCACTGGAAATAATTCTTGAATTTGGAATAGAGCCATCTGTTTCCAAATAATGTAATTTTCTTTATGAGGACCAACAAATTATTAATGCTTGGTTTCCACAAGTCAGTTCTGAATTTGCAGAGGTGATGAGAAAGGATGCATTAGTATGCAAAAATGTCTGTACCTACAAGTCCTCATTACAAAGTAGAAACCAGCTGAAATGCAATGTTGTTTCCATTTGAACAAATTATTAATGATTACTCCAAGGAAGTGCAGTGGTTTCTGAGGAAATGATCATTTGACTACATTACAGAAAGCGTCTCTGAACAGTATCTCCAACTACTGTCTGTTTTGGATCACGTATTAGAATAAAATTATCAGATAGATTGTAGTGAGAGTACTTCAGAGTACATGGGGTCCTGTATATGCATCACATGTATAACGATTAACCAGGTAAATTTTTAGTATACAAACATTTCTGTCATACAAGAAGGTCAAGTCACCAGAATAATCCAACTAGTCTAAGGACCCATTTTCTATGATACTGGGCCAAAGTCTGTTTATTCACAGGACAGCAGGGACAGAGAGTTCCAATCTTCTGCATTTCCTCTTTTGTGGTATTGTACCTGCTCTAGACCCAGCAATATTTCAAAAGATGCCTACATTTTTATATGTATGAGAAGAGACACACGTGATAACAAGATGAGGACAGGACATATGGCTCTCGAGAGATTACATGACCCAGCCCGCACAAATTATTTGTCATGACTAACCTAAAAGACTGTAATTGGTCCTTTTTCCAAGCAACTAGAGCTTTTCTTCTAACCATATCAGAATGTTTCATAGTTGGATCAGTTCCCAAGCTTGCAGCACCCTGTGGCTTTACCTCCGTCTTAGAGCACACCCGTCTGATTGTACTCAGTATCTTGTTCTTAATATTATCCTGTTGGAAAAAAAGTCTTCATGTGTGCTCAGATTTGTACTGACTGAGCACCTGACTATGATTTTGCTTGGTAGGAAGTTTCATCTTTAAAACTGAGTTGTAAATGTAGAGACATACTGATGGACTTCATCCATCACTGAAATGGATCCCCTTTATGAATATAATCTTCAATATTGGAAACAAAAGTTCCCTTGGAAAGGAAAATGAAAAACATACTCAACTGACAGAGAAATATAATAACAGGCAAGTGGAGTTCAAAAAAAAATCTTATTGCCTCTTTTTTTTCTTCAGATAAGAGCAATTTGGGGTGCTCTGACACCAAGGTTATAGTCATATTCTTAATTATAGTATCATGACAAAGTGTGGGTAGGCAAATACATCTGCAGTCTATAGCCTCGAGATAAATTGCTTCAAGTAAAAGCAGCACTGTACTGTAACAAAGAACTGTGAGAAGCTTGGTTTTGCCAATCTGGACTTCACCTTTGCACTGACTGATAAGATCTGTTAGTAAAAATGCGTTAAGGCGGTAAGACATAAAATATCATCTGTCAATTGACTTTTGGTAGCATTTCTGCATCTAAATATATCCATCTATGAAAAGGCAGGTACCTGGCCAGGTCCATGGAGGGTAACAGGCACTTCTAAAAGATATTCTGTGTCCCCTAGGTTAGGTGTCCAGCAGAGGCAGTAAGAATCACCTCAGAGAGGCCCTCAATGGTTAAACACCTGATGAATCCTGTCCTCCTTGGTCTGCTTCTCCAAAAGTGGGGATGGCATAGTAGAAGTCCAACTTTGACAATAAAAAAAACACCTCTGAGGTTTTTTTAAAGGTTATTTAACATTAGAGGTTTGATCCTTCACCACCACAGGTGTCTGGGGTCTTCGACTGGTAGTTATTACAAACATTTGTACAGTCTAATTTTAAAAACCTTTAAGTTTTCTTCTTCGTCTTTGGAGAACCCCTCCCTCATCCATAATCCAACTCACTTGCGTCAGCCAGGTTGATGGTGACTGTGCAAAGCAAAGCTGTTACAGCTTTCTCGTGGACCCAGTAAGAAAGCCGTGTCTCCTCTCCATAGGCCCTTCCAAGTCAGTGCTACATCCTGTCATCCAACCTAATGATTTTTCCTTTAGGGCTTTTTTGAAACCACTCTGCAAAATATCTTTTTTTAATTTTTTTCTTAAGGCTGCTCTTCAAAACAAAAATGAAGTGAAAAGGACTGCTCAAAAGTTAATGTAACCCATATTTCCACATTTTTGCTGAGACCAGCCATTTCCTTAGAAGTGGAGTCTTGCAATTTCCTCAAGCTTCGACCTTCCTTCCTCTGGGGCAAGAGTTTTCTCCATGGAAATATCCATTATTAGACTGAATTTCACCATTAGGTGAAATTTGGTCAAATTTGATTCTTCAAATCTGATCCCTAAGGAAGTCATTTATAAGTGAGTGAAAAAGCACAGATAGAGATGAGCCCAAATTGCTAAAAAGGTCCCTTAATCCCATACATGCAATCCCCTTTCCTTTGTATCTCAGTTCATATGGATTTATACTCTCGTGCCCTCACAGAGTCAAAGTCCTGCTGCCAATGCAATCCATTAGTAATCCTGCAAGGCTCTCCCCTAACACTGCCATTTCCAGGGAAGTGGTAGGACGAATGTCTGGGAGAGGATGGTCTTAGCCTGCTCTCCGTGACATGCTATGGTTGATCCTGCCCTGTACCCAAGTCCTCTTTCTTTCTCCTCGCTGCTGAGCTGACAATTCCTGCAGACTAGCTCTAAAGCTAAATATTCAGTGTAGTTGGAGGGGAAAGAATGAGCTTGTCCATGTCAGAGGGAAGGACAGGATACAAGCTGAGTCCTATCAGCCATACAAAAAAAACCCCAACAACAACAAAATATAAAAACAAACACCAGAAATTAACAACAGTCACCCTCCCAAACTAACAGCCAAGGGGGCTTCAAGTTAACCCAGTCACACTCTTTGCTTTATCAATAAATTGCATTAACTCTGCCTTGATTATTTCCACTACAGAGGGTATCCACAAGGTTATCAAGACCCAAGCGACTTAATAAGATCACAAAGAGATACAGTTGATAATTGTTTTCTGACAGGTTTATGTCCTCAACTGATGCGTCTTTTAAGGGTTTGATAATTTTGCAGACAAGTCTGAGGAGAAACATGCTGCGCCTTATCGCGTGTGGAGTCTGGGGTGGTGCGGGGGAGAGGTGAAGGGGGAGGTGGCATCGATTCAAAGCAAGGAAATCCCTTCTTGTCACTCAGCCTTGAGGGCTTCTTAGTGCCTTGTTAAACACTGATAAATGCATATCTCTGTGAAGCTCCAGGAGGACTGCTTCACGTTAGGAGATTTTCTTTTATAGACTGCCTCCTAGACAAGAGAAATCTGATTTCTGAAACTCCACAAAAAGCTCACTGTGATTTCTGGGTGTATTGATCTGGCAGCACTACAGCAGCTGTGAGCTCCAATGTCTGCGCTGCCGGCATAATCAGAAACATGCTACATGCAGGATGCAGCAGGCTTCAAGAGCTTAACAAGCCAGACAGGGGGCCTGTCAATTCCTTTCAGGGCTAACAGCAGGGTAAAGAAGCGCTATATATGGGGAACTATCAAAGCTGTCGCAACAAAAAAGGAATGAGGAAATGACTAAAGAAAATTAAAAACCACAAGAAAATCATTGAAAGATCCAAAGTACCATCTTATTCACTTATCGTACAGAAATGTTAGCTTTACAGTACTCAAACAAATCCAGTGTGGAGCCCAAACCAAAAACCTTCTTTCAAAATGTTTGGGTGATATCATTGCACTATGTTTACCTTTCTCATATTTTCCAGCAGTCATGAAGCCCTCCTGCATTCAGCAAAGCTTTTTATGGTAGAAAAGAATCTGCTTTGTTATTCTTAATGTTTTTCAAGCATCTTTCATCATAATAGAACATAATACTTTTGGCCTGTGGATATGTTTTTATATTATTTTTATCTTGTTTTCAGTACATATATACTTTCTCCTAATGTCCTTCTGGCAAATGTATGAGCTGACTTTCCCCAGTTCACATCCTGATACACTACTTGTACCTGACGTTTTCTGAAATCATGGATTTTGTTCAGGCAATAACACAGTGCACAGAAGAAAGGTAATACTGGTGGTTTACAGCATGTGGACTTGGCTTTGAGATTAGTAAGGCAGTCATTAACATGTGGTCCATTCTTGCAAATGCTCACACACAGAGCACCATTAGGCCTGCAAGGAAGCACAATGAACTGGGGGAGCACTTCCTCCACGTGACATTTTTTCTTTTTCTGGAGACGTACCGTGGAGATAGAGGCTGAAAATCTGTTTGTTCTGGTTAGAGTTAATGCTACTGGAATGAAAAAGTGTGCTTTTGTTTTCTCCCTATGTTTGCTATTTGTGAATAATGCAAAAAGTACAGTAATCTGTTCTAGTATATGAGTTTTCTAAGTGTTCACTAAGCATGCTTTGTTAGGTGTCCTGGTTTCACTGGGATATAATAATAGAATCAATTTTCCACTACATGGGCTGAGTATAACTGTGCACTTTATATTAGTATTGGTATTTGTATTTGTTTATTATTATTATTTTATTTAATCTCTTTCCATTTCAATCTATGGGTCTCCTTTTCATTATTCCCCTCCTTGGGTAGGTCATCAGGTGACAGAACAACTGCCTAAATGATGACATTAGGTAGCTACCCTCAGTACACTTTCATAATGCTCAGAATCAATTAGACTTTTGAAACAGATTTCGTTTGTCTTTCTTTCATGTAGTAAAATGTAGAAGCTTCTTTCATATTTTTTAATTAATTAAAAGCACGGTTCAGTGGACAATTAAATTTAAACAGAGAGTGGGAGCAAGTGGCCCTGACCACAGTGGTAACATCTGGAAATGAATAATTACCTCCTTTGGTAGCTGTGTAATTACTACAGAAAGTACCTACCAGTGAAAATCCTCACTAATGCATTACTCTTCTCTGATGGCTGGGTCATAGGAAGCATCCATTAACAGGAACATTGGATCTTATTCATCCAGGAGCACCAAGATGAATCAGACATAACTAGGTACTAGAAACATATGATTCTGCTCTCTGTGCTTTGGTAATTAAGAATTTAGAAATGTAGATGTATTAAGCAATTTAAAACGACAGTTCACAATTCACCACACAGTTAAATAAACCATTTGCATGTTTATGGAATAGCTTACCTTCACATTAAAAGATAGATATGAGTCATTTTAAAATGTATTTTCAAGCCTTAGGTGTCAAAATTGTGGCTGTCAGCCACAGAGCTCTTTTGAGCTAACACAGAGCCTTGTCCAGTAAGCTGCAGAGCCCACAAAGTCGATTCACTAAACCTTTCTGTTCTGTAGTTATTCAGCTGGAAAATATGGCCACTATTAAAAGTCTCATTCTTTAATGGGTAAGGCATGAGTCAGGTAGCAAGCTTCAGAGCTTCAGGAGACCTTGCTCAGGAACCACCATATTTAGAACTAATTCAGACAGCCCTGAACGTGCCAAGTGTGCCTTTGCTTTGCTTCACTTCCACCTCGGAAGTTAGATATAATACCAGTATTTCCAACCAAGAGCTAGAGAAGGGTGGCAAAGTCATGGGATTTCTTCATACCTTTGATATCAGAGAGCTCACAACCTAAGGCAGGTAGGGTCTTCCTCCAAAGATAAACCTTCGTCAACTCAGTATGGAAGCTGGACACTTGCTTCTGGAGGATTGCTTCATGAGACATCAGAGATACAGGTGGGCTTGATCTCATTCCAAGTGCTACTTTACATCTGCTGATGGAAAAGTAGCATTAGCTAAAGAAAAACAACAACAACAACAAAACAAACCACAAAACCTTTCTTGTTTTACATAGTCTCACTCGTGTCAATACTGCATCTAGATTTTGGTCAAAGACAATGGATGCAACCTTTCTTATTGCAAAACTAACAAAACACCAGTTCAGAGCCAGGCAGTGTTGGGCTGCTGATGGGCAAATAAACTACACTGCAGTCTCTCCTCTCTCATGATCCTGAAGTACAAGTAGCACCGGGCAGAGCTAATGCAGGGATGTCTCCAGCTCTCTCTCTTTTTCCACTTCCCTTTGATAAGCCTGAACCCATGCAATTGTAATAGCTATTTATTTACTTAAAGCACTGTTTCATCTGTCTCTTCTCCTTTTCTATTCCTCTCACTGTCTTTCATCTCCTGCTACATGTTGAAATCACTAGGTCATTGAGAGGATTGATTATTTTGTTTATAACATCTAGTACTCTGAGGTGTTGAATGGCATCTGTAGGCACTTTTGAAAAACAAGCAAGTAATATAATGCCTTTTGAGCAATTACTGTGGCAATGTTAATGTGTATTTGCCCCATTGAACAAAATTATGCTTACAGAGCAAATGCAATTTACTCTGTAATGTGAGTGGTGGTAAATCAAAGCAAGAGGGGATGAATATTTCAACTTGGCTAGCCTTAGTGACTCAAAACAACTTAAGTCTGCTCAGCTTCCTGTACACTTGCTGGAAATTATTCATGTTGCTTTCTACCTCTTCTCCAGGTTTCTTTTACTACTTAAATACCATTGATCCCAGTGCAGCCTGTGACAACGAAGGCTCAACATCACTGTACTGACACAGAGGCTTCTTCCTCTGCTTGGTGATTAAAACCTGTAACAACCTGAGTAACCTTAATAACAGCATATCTTTACATAGAAGTGCTTTAAGGATCTGACCTAGACCTGGAATTCAGCTCTAATATTTAAGGAAGCAGTGGGTAAGCCATTTTAAATATTGAAATCACTGAAGTCTTTCAAATCACAGAAAAATGCAATGCCTTTGTCCTAGATAATGACTTAATTAAAGAATTGGGATTGTGTTTTTTTCAATTTGATACTACCAGGAAAAAGTTACAATTGGCCCAATGTAAGCTGGGAAAATTCACAGGCTGGTACAATTTATGGGGCCTAACATCACTTCTGTGAAGACAGCTGTAGCAAGAGCTACAGTTTTAGATTCAAGCACAAGTTTGACACCTGAATTGCCTGATACTTCAAGGAACCAGATCAAAACCACCACATTAGAGAACACCGTGACTAGGTCTATTTATGCTATCTAAAGAGAATTAAAAAGACTGATGAACAAACTTCTCTATTTTGCTATGACTATTCCAAAATATATAAATGTGGAGGCAGTGAAAAGGCTTTATCCAATAATATTTTCTTTAAGCTATATCTTTAGCACATATGTTCAATGTAATAAAATGACTGTCCACTAAACCTGCTCTGACTCTTGTTCTGCAGTGATCTATACAAACATACTCTACAAGTATGGGCTGTAGTCATCACTCTTTTAAACGACAGACATTCACAGAAAGAGGGCAAATGCAGGATATTGCTTTATTTCTTCTTTATTCCTTCCCTGGACCATGCAAAGCACTTCTAAAAGGGAAACATAAAAAATATTTGTTTGAGTCACTAGAATTTAAATCATTTTCCAGGAGAACAGTTTCCAATTACTGTTCTCTATTTGCAGAAATGGGACTGTCACTCAGGGGCTGCCCATGATTTTGATTGAAACTCCAACAGTGACCAGGAAATAAAGACTTCTAGGGAAAACACTGATAACCTGGGCTAGCCAGTTGCTCTGCAGACCGTGTGTCAGTTCTATCAGATCTCAGCATCTGTTATGTTCCCACACAAGCACACATTAAACTCCTACAATATTTAAGTAAAGACTCTTGCCTTCAAGAGCTTTTTCAACACTGCAGCTCAGATACATGCAAAATACCAGACAAAGCTGAAGACTGTGCTCTTAAGTCTTTGGAAGTTTTTATCAAGGTCTTCCAGGTCAGCAGAATTCAGAGCTTCTTTTTCTCTGCCAAATTTAGGACCTGGACACAATGGCTTATAACCAATTACCACTCAACAGTTAAGTCATACCTTTTAGGTAGTGGCAGTTGATATGAATGGAATTAATCTAAGTTCTGCCCCTTGGGCAATATCCCTGAAGACTTCAGTGGGAACTTGACAGACCCATTAGTTAACACTGCGCTCATGGCTTCTTAACATCATTTTGGCTTATTAATTAATGAACCATGTAAATCACGTTCAATATAGTGATGAGGTAGCCTCAAATCAAATCAGTATAGAGGTCAAGGAAGGATGGTGAACAAGCTCCAGGGTTTTGTAGCCTTTGGTTGTATGTACTTCTTCTTCTCTTTTGACATACCTGACTAATTCATACAGCCAGCACTGGCAAGGCTGTCTCTGTCAGCATAGAAATAGCATGAATCTCTCCTCACCTCAGAGAACAGCTAAGAATGACCCTTGGAAGAACCTGCAGAAGTAGCATTATCAGAAACCACCTTTTCCTACTTTCCAGATAGAAAAGGATTCATTGTGTGTCTGATCACTTGGGCTTGGAGGGGATCCAGCAAGAAGAAAACTTTCTCCTTGTGTTATTTGCTCAGCCTAGGGCTGACAATCTAAGAAAAAACGGAGAACAAAACATTGTGCTGTTCAGTCATACAAAAAAACCCCAGGCAACAAGCACATCCATCTCAGATGGGAAAAGCATCCTCATCTATTGCACAGGACTCAAAGCTAGCAGATCTTCTAGGGCATCCCAGTAGTGAGCAACAGACTCCCTTCCCCAGGCCAAAAGATAGAAACTTTTTAAAAAAGGCCTCGGAGAAAAAAAAAAATAGAAAAATTAAGAAGAACAGATTGTGAATTATCAGGC
Organism: Mesitornis unicolor; assembly: GCF_000695765.1. Lineage (NCBI taxonomy): Eukaryota > Metazoa > Chordata > Aves > Mesitornithiformes > Mesitornithidae > Mesitornis > Mesitornis unicolor. The sequence goes on from NW_010188813.1 coordinate 210,326, forward strand.
AAATTACAACAAAGGCTTCTAGGGTTATCATAAGTACAGCACAAGAAACCACACGGAGCTTTGAAGGGGTCATCTGGTTGAGGGGAGCTGTCTGCAGTCCCACTGACACAGGAAGGGCACAAGGGGAAGGCAGCACCACTGCAAAGGAGGCTGCTAGATCCCAAAAAGTCTCCTGGCTGAGAGGCTGCCTGCACCCTGGCTCTCCTTTACACTGCAAAATTTCTTCTGGAAAAAACAGCCTGTGAAGCCAAATAGGTGATATTACAGGAGTATACAAAGTGAGAGTGCCTTCACCAGTCCCAGGCAAAGGTAAGCCATAGTGGAAGGAAGCAGGCATGCAGGCTGTTGTTGTGTCAATATTTGTTTTTCCTGAATGCATCATATAATAAATATTTTCCTGGAGTTCTGTCTGGACATCTTCAGAGCACACAAGTGCAGGTGCTGAGAGTGACTCATGCCTGCCGACGTGATCCACATCCGCACCAGGAAGCTGCAGTGCAGGCCAAGGGAGGGAGGGTCACAGCAGTGCATCCTGTGTCAGCAATGTCCCCAGCAAGGCCATAAACTGCAGGGAGCTTAGGACATACTTGAGATATCATTAGATAGGACAGACTATACGTAATGAAAACTTGATTCTTTAGTCTCAAGCCATTCACAGGGCTATTTCATCAGCAAAAAATTCTCCACTTTTCTGTTTGGTTTGGTTTGGGTTTTTTTGGAGAGCAGAGACAGTTGAATAACCGGACTGGTGGCAAAAACAATGTTCTTATACTGTCTTTGCCAATTTGTTTTGTGACTGACAGCATGTCATTTTACTTTTTTGTCTCAGTTCTCTACTAGTATATGAAGATGACAATAGCCCAAGTGGTTCTGAGAGACTAAATTCAGTAACGTCCTCAGCCAAAGCCCATTGAAGTCAATAGGAAAGCTCTCAATTACCTTGAAGGGCTTCAGGCCAGACTTTGCTTATTCAGCATTATAAGAAGCATTCTAAAACCCTTTAAATGGTGCCATATGTGTACAAAGGTATTGGCTATCACAGGACTGAGGAACAAACTTTTCAACTGATACAAGTACATGTGAATAATACCTTTTCACAGTCTCATTTTTAGCAATCTTTCCTCTTTCTAAAAAAATCATCATGTAATACAAACAACGCCAATACTCACAATTGTCTCCAATACTCTATCAGACAAAGCATTTATTCTGTCAACCAGAGACTCCTTTTAATTTGTAAAAAATGCAGATCTGGACAGATCCGAAGGCAATGCAGTCACGTACAATACTGTCATTCTTCACAATTTATGGTCAGTCTTTGTTAAACCTTTCTGACAGGTTCAAGTTGATTGACAGCTTGTGGACCAGAGCCCCACAAGCAGGTTTTAAAGCTCCGAGACAGACCTAATTTTCTCTAATAAGATTATATGCCGCAGTTCAAGACTGCCCTATGAATAAAAAGCCATCATTTATAACAGTCTATCTACTGTTATGCTCTACAGAGACTGGCAAACTTTACTGAAGCTCTGGACTGAGGTCAAGAGTCTCTCAGATCTGTTGAGAGCCTTTATGGTCACAAGGATCAGTCTGATGGCAAGGTCAAGGTCTTTACTGCATCGGGGTAATTTGGTGCAGAAGCTCAGCAATAAACTGACAACAGGCAGAAAGCACCAGCGCTGGCAGGGATGATGGTGTTTAACCACTCTGTTCAGGCAAAAGCAGGAAACAACACAGACTAGGCGGTTAAATTGAATAAAACAAAAAGAGAAGGGAGAAAGGCATCACTTTGAAAGCACTTGGAAATGACTAGTGTTAATATTCTAGGATATGTGCTATTTCTTAAATAAAATCATTCTTGGAGGAGAAAAAGAATACAATCGGTGACACTAAACTCATTTAGATATAATTAAATTATTCACTTAAGTTAGAGACCACAGTGAAAAATAAGTCAAACGTTTCACTGTTTTCTACAAAAAGGTGCTCTGTTTCTTCAGTATGTAATAACTTTGTGGCAAACTTCACTTCATTGTTATCACAAATCTTCAAGATCTGCTTGAAAAGATTTTAAAACATCAGAACAAAGCATTTCTGGTGAAGCGAAATGTATTATTCAGAACAGCTTGCTTGTCCCTTTGAATTTTCAAAATTATTAACAAAATTGAAAACAAAACTAAACCCATCGTTCACCCAGTACTAATAAAATAATTGCTTAACACAGTTGTGCTCGAGGGTTCAGAGTCCCCAGGAGTTACAGAGTATAAAAAGAGAGACAGTGGGAAAGATAAGGTTGCTGGGGAAGTCTAACCCAATAACCCAGACATTTTGCAGGCAGTAAACGCTGAAGTATTATCATAGTAATTGACAACACAAATGCTTCAAGCTAAATATATTGATTGCCAAGGTCAGCATTTTAGGCAGAAGCAGCAGACGTCCTCATCCATTAGCCCAGAAACATTGATTTCAGTCAGGAAAATAGAAGCCAGAAAAGGGAAAATACTTGAGCAATAAAATGATCTTTCTCTATCTTTGTCTTCCAGACATGGGAACAAACATCCTGTTCAGAGTACGTCAGCACTTAAGGGATTGCTGAAGACTCACATGGATTTCCCATTCCTCAGCCTATTCAACACGCATTAGTATTCAAAATTACTAAAAAAAAGCCACCTCACTTCAAATGTAGAAACCAGAAAATAGACAAGGGCATAGCTTCGGTTTTATCTTGCTTGATAGAGCAGGATGTGTCTCAAAACTGCAAGTTTGCTTGTTAATACCATTAGAGAAGGTACAAAGAAAGTGCTCTGTAAATGAAACCCAGTAAATGCCAAATGTTTAATTATATAGCAAACACCAACCATTAAGAAAGTGTCCCAAGGCTAGAAACTTTCTTCTAAATTGCTTTCTCAGTGATTATTGCCTCAGCTTTTTAAGTTGTATTACTTAAAATTAAAAACAATGTCATTAAACACAATGAACTAGATTTTATAAACCTAGACAGAAGTGAAAATTTTTCCCAAACACTTAAACAATTCACAGCACATATTTTTTTTTTAAGACAGAAGTAATTGCCCATGCCTTTTTTGACTATGTGTGTGACCAAATGTTGTTAAATGCTGACTCATATCACTGAGTGAAACCATATTTTAAAAAAGTGCTTTATGAGGATGACTATAATTATTTTCTAAATCCATATCTAAAGGTAAATGTAAGCATGATTCTTGGAATAACTGACTCTCCAAGGGTATGGTCTTTTTTTTTTCTTTAATACCATTCCGTGTTCCTGCTAGAAATATTTAATTTTGTGCCCTTTTTTTCTGTCACATGGCAAATTTTCAGGAGAAATTCAGCAAAGCCAGACTAGAGCCTCAGCAAACCATTTGCTACATGCATAGGGGTTTAGTGTCCAAAGGCAGACGGAGAAAGTACACTATGGGCATTTGAACAAATAGCTGGCATCTGCAAGAATAAAGCCATGCAGCAAGAGCCGCAGAGGCTGTAACTACAGCAAGTGGTGCACAACATAAAAGTGACGGTTATATCCCAGGAAATTCAGAACACATAACAAAATACAGCATGACTTGAAGCGAAATTGCTGCCTTTCAATTTGAGAGTATGGTAAGAAAAGCTAGCACACTAAAGTGGTTATACAAAGTAACACTGAGCTTGACTCGACTATTTTTGGGCTCAGCATTCATGTCTGTGAACTATCTGCTGGGACCAGAACTATATACACATTGCATGTTTTCTTTTTACTCTAACCCAGTCACAAAATCAGTTCTACTTGAATATGCTTGTGCACCACTGCATTACAGCTTGGAAACTTCCATTGTAAAGGCAGGTAAAAAATCTTATATTTACGTTGTCTCTTTCTTCCTGTAGCAGACTGACTACACATGTACAATGCAGACATCACTATGTCCTAAAGAAGAACGCAACAGCTCGGTTATGACCACAACTTGGACACGAGCAGAGGGAGGAAATTTTTGCCAGGAACATCAGGAAAAAAGTACCATGGGAACCATTAGGTTTATGCAGAGGAAAAACACATTGTGAACGCGAATGACCAATGCAATAAAATGCTGAAACATATTCCTTGACCATTTTATTCCCTTGGGAAAGTGGAGGAGTGAAGCCACTCAGTTGGATTTGTACAAGCAGTTGTAGAGCTCCCAGTCTATCTGAATCTGTCCTAAAGAACTTAGTTATTTAGAAAAAAGGAAGGAGGGAAGGAAGGAGGAAGGAGAGAAGTGAAGGAGACTTCAGTAAATCCTCTTTTTTCAGAGGAAGTTACGCTTCATCATAATGGTGGAAATAGAATACATTGAAGATGCTGTCTACAAGGATGGGCACAAGCATCTCAGTGTCTGCTCTACCTGTCCTCCAAAGCAGCCAAGTGCAAGACAGGAATGGTCTGTCAATGCCTGCAAGACAGGAATGGTCTGTCAATGCCTTCACATGGAGCTGGCTTAGAGTAGGGGTAGAAAAAAACCATGCAACTGCGCTCATTTATGTGCCAAGGTCCAGATGCAGCTGGCAGCAAGTTGCAATGCCTGGTGCAAAGCTGTGGCTGCAGCAGGAGAGAGGGAAGTTCTCTCTGCCTTCAGGGAGTGTAACAGCGCTTTGACCTGCACCACGAGACTTGAGACAGATTTATTTCATCCTTCCTCAATGCCAGGGCTTACCTGCTATCCCTCAAAATCAGTGCCCACATTATCAGAACCTGATGTAATGAGGAGAGAACTTAAGGGGACATTTAATTTCAACAGGATTTAAGACAGGCTTTTCCATAGAAAAGATGTTTTTCTCTGGCCCTTAGTATTCACAGTGTATTTGCCAGTTCTCAGAAGTGAGACAAGACAACTGCCTACTGCTCTGTCTAAAAAACAGCCCTACCCATGGAACAGTGGTGATTTTTCAAAGCTGATTTTTAAAAAGGAATCTGAAAATAAAGACTGACAGATCAATAGTTAAACTTCCAACACACATCTCAAACATGAGCAAACAAAAAGGAGTGAAAGAAAACTGGCCAAATGCTCTAGCTGGCCTACACATTAAATCCAAAAGAGAAGCCCGTCAATACATAATGCTACAGTGATTTGTATTATTATGTAATCTTTATTATGTATTGATTTTCAACATAACTGGCAGGACTTAGTACAAAGGAGTCAGGACTGCTGCTTGTACATAGGATCAGTAGTTCTTGTCGTCCCTCCTCTCCTATGCTCTCACATGAGATGAAGCTATCCAAAGCTATTGTTATGTTTCTACTTATATATGGTCTATCATGGGCCAAACAATCCTGTGAAAATCATCCAATCTGCTCTCACACCAGTTTTACAGCAGTCACTCAGACAATTTTGCTTATACTCTCCAAACATATGTTCTCATAAAGGAGATCAAAATTTCATCCACTGTACAGAAATTCAAATTACTAAGAGACAGAAACTAGCTGCCCTCTTTTACTAATTTATCTGTCAAACATCAGGCTTAGCAGTTCGGCTCAGGTGGAAAAAAAAATCTCACAAGACAATTCACAAGTTCTTCTTTGTCTTCTGAAAAGCTGTAAGAGAATTTTTACCACTTTGCATTTCTCAGAGAGTCAGTCTAGACAAACAACATAACCATCAGCAGTATTTGCAAGTGAGACAAGTGACAAATGATTAAACATTTGATGCCTTCAAATTGGAGCAATTCACTTCAAGAGGCGAGAACATTCATTTTCCTGGAGCAATTGGCTTAAACAAAAAGCTCAGCTTTATCAGTATTATATCAGTATTATAAATTTATTCTACCTCTAACTGTCTGCAAGGTAACTAGAATTAGTGGAGGCCATAGCCTTATTTCATTAGGTACATATTAAACCAACCTTTCAAGGACAGAAATATAAAAATTGATTAATTTTGTGCACATCACAGCAGGCTGAAAATCCCAGAATTCTTTTCTCTACTATCTACCATAGTCCTGGCTGACTGAAATCTCACAGAGGCTTATGGCAGTTTTCCCTCTTACTCTCATGTCCTGCTCTAAACCAAATCTTATCCCACAATCTAAACCTCTTTTGTACATTAAAACAAAAAAGAAAAAGGGGGGGGGAAATTACTTGAAGCAGAGTGAATGACAAATATTGGACCTGAATGAAATTAAAATCTAACATGCAATCGACGTAGCTGCAGGTTGGTCTGCTTCTGGGGTGAACTGGAAAGAACAAACATCCTTTGAGAAAGACTCCTGTGGAGATTCAAGGACACTGGAGGAATACCCAAGTGCTGCAGGAAGGAGGTGTGCACAAAGCACTCCTAGTAAATGCAGTTTTAGCTCTTCAGAGATACAAACAAGAGAACAAAATATTCTAGGCTGGGCTTCTGACTGATAACAAAGACATTATTTTACTGTCATTACTTGCAAAGAGCTGGGTTTTGATGATAGCACTCATGTATAAAATATGTCCTCTACAAACATTAGGAAATGTCTGTATCTTTTTGACAGTCATGGTGGACATTGACCTCTCATTTCTGGTTTAGAAAAATGCTAAGTACATACTGAAAAGAACCCTTGCATATAACTTGGGAAATAAACAACATTTTTTCACACATAGGTACCACAAACATACCATGACTGCACATCCAAACATGCGTACACCAATTACTATATACATGGATATTGATCCCTAAGCTCTCGGTCCCCAGATCAGACTCTGTTGAGGCTAAAGAGACTACATTAATATATGAGGAAAGGTTAACTCACATCTTTTAAAAGACCCGTGTTATGACAGTACCTAAAGAACAAACTGATCATAACCATGCTGTTATTCACAGAAAACAGACAGCCCTTTCCTGCCACCAAATATGAGCAAGTTTGTCCCCTTCTGAAAACATGCCGTCTATCGGCCAGATCAAGGGGCAGCTGAACACCAAGTACTCTGGTCTAGTACCACTTTCACAGAGAAAAAAGGAATTGAAAAAAAACCTGAACAAACAGGAAAAGTACTTGAAGTGTTGGAAGACAATTCATGTCTAGCCATAGGAATTTCTCTGTTGACTCCCTCAGACTGACCTAAATAATTTATTTCCACAAGTATAATGTCACTGCACATCAGACATATACCACGGTTGCAGGAACTAGACCAGTTCCTTCCACACTGCCCTTTTGCATCAATCCCATTAGCTTTGTAGTACATCAGGTCTCCAGTGCAGGAGATGACTATTTGTGCGTTACCATCCACCTTTGTGCACCCTCTCCAACAAACTGGAATCTCACAGTCTCTGGGAGTATTTATGTTTGTTAATCTATTCCGGATTGCCTCTCTTTTGTTTTACACCAAAATATGACAGTCCTTTGGAAACTGGATTAGTAGGAAAACATTTTTTTGCAAAGGAATTCAATAATTCAAATCTTTATACCTTACAAAGAGAGAAAGCCACAGAAACAAAGACATATTATACTCTACTAGGGGTTTTATGGTGCAATGTTCACCTATAAATTCATGTTTCCCTGTGTCAAATTTATAAAAAAATAGCAATTAATATTTTGCTAGATACTGAACTATAGAGACTTGTACAGAAACATTGTGAAACTGTGATCTGTTCTCACATAAAATGTTGTGATGGTTTGTGTGACACACTAGGAAGATATTTTAATATCAACAATATAAGCTATAGTACCTGACCCAGAATCTAAGTAAGTGCCTATGATTTATTGGCCCTTAGGTTGGACTTCAACAAATCTGACTAGCAATCAAATAAGTACATTGTTATTTTTGGTAACTGTACTGTGTTAAACTGATACTGAAAAAAACCCCAAACTATCCCAAAATAGCTAGCAGTTAATACAGTATGTTAATCCCATGCTGGCTAAATGAATCAGCTCCAGTGTAACTAAGCGAGCTTAAAACATCTTCATGAGAGGGTGGTAACTTTTTTTATCCTTTATAATATAAATACAGGTATATGTCTGATCACAACATTTTATGTAGCCTCTGTAGTAGCACTAGTGTTGAGTTCTGCTCATTCTGCTATTCACCCAAGTAAAATTCTTTTTTCCTTTTAAATTTTATTTCCATTTTCCTTCTGCAGACAAGGTTCTGGAACATGGGCTTCCTCTGCCCTGAAGAGTGCCACTGGCAGACTCTGCCCCCTCTCCAGCTTTGCTTCTGAGCACCTGCAAATCAAGCCACAACAAACTGCACCTACACCAAGACCTTCACGGTTCCAGGAATCTCATCAGAAAGAAGACAGAGGAAATATTTTGAGAAACTGGAGAAGAAACGCAAAATGATCTGCAGAGAAAGAAAGGCTCAGAGCTAGGTGTGAAAAGGGTCTCAAGCGTTGTGATAATGAACAGCCCAACACCTAATGCTGGCCCCAGGAGCCCCAGCCTCAGTCTTGAGTCAGACATCTGTTGTTTGACAAAACATGAGGTACCTGGGAACATGACTCAGCCGTGAAGATTGTGTTAACAGTTTTTAATTAGATTTCCTTTTTCAAAACAACATCTTTGCATGCTGTTGCAAGGAAAAGATAAAGCTGCCCTATTTCTAACAGAGTGAAAGCATGAGATTCAGTATTTCTGAACATCACAAGTGAGGTAGGTATTTACACTAATTAAGTGGGAAGACCTCTCACAAGATTATAGCACCAGTCTTGTTCTTTTTCCCTGGTATGGTCCACTCAGTTGCAGGGTGAGAAGAGGAACTCACAAACACAGGTCATTCACGCTGTGTCTGCTAGCACCACACACCCCTGCGAACTCGGAGGTGGGAGCCGTTGCCGTGCTTGTAACAACTTACTATCTGTAAGAGGTAACAATCAGTAACTGACAACTGGAAGCCAGTGAACAAAGCCTTGCAGGGCTCCTTACTGCTGTGCTGAATGACATGGCTGGCAAAGCCTCTCCACCACAGGGCAAAATGAGAGAAAGGATATTGGGGATGACCAGAGATCACTGTGGAGATTTGAAGATCACACAGCTCATGAAGTTGTGAAAGATGTGCAAGTCATCTCTATGTCTGAAGTATGCTTAATTGTTTTGAATTAAGGGTTACTTAAAGAACTACTATTATCAGGAAGTATTTTTAGAATTATTTTAAGTTTCTTTGAAAGGAAAAAATGCATTTGCAAACAGATGGTAATGAACTCCATTCTAAGAAACAACTTAATTCATTGCTTCAGACTCTGACCTCCTAACTCACACGGGCTAGTCACTCCACAGCAGAAGTGCTGTGCCTGAAGGCTCCTATGACTCAGGGCAGTAAGGCAATTTGCAGCAAATCCTCTACCCGGCTCAGCTTACCATACACTGGTCCAGTCTGCAATGTCCCTAGTACATGTAAACCAGATACCTTTCAGAAGAAACTGAACCAGAACTTCTACACTAGATATCTATATTCACGTGTAGGTTACTGCAACTCTCAGTAGGGACACTGAAGTCTGAACCAAGAAGTAAGCCACATCACCACTGGGTCATGTAGCATTTACCAAACATGCACAGGCCTAAGAAAGGTTTTGAGCCATCAGGACCCTTCTACAATGGCTCCCACACTGAATAAAGGATTAAGTGCTGCATGTGGTTCCTATTTGCTGATGATTGGCAGCCCTCAAGTCATCTTTGCTGCTTCTCTCCCCAAGAATTAACATGGCTGTCTTCAATATATCTTCTGTTGCTCCTTCCCTTCTTTTCCAAACCCCTTTGTTTCTTTAATGTCCTTTTTACTACCCTCCCCTTCTATTGCTTTCTTCTATAATAACAGCAATCGCAAGTTTCAGAATCCCTGAAAATTGAAGCACAGCCTAAGCCCAAGCTCCATTGTAAATCTGCACCATAAGTGCAGTGAAAGTTTTCTGAGCAGCTGCACAAGCCCATGCCAGACTCAGAATGCTGTTAAGTTCACTGCAGGCTGCAAGAGGATTGGCAATCAATGCCACAATAAATTAGGTGATAGAGCAGAGCTCCTAAACCACCTCTCTGCAGCAGGCAGTGCGTTGGACCACTTCCATTCCTAGTTTTGGCATACAGATGCATGCATCCCATATCCTGACTCACTCCCATGGCAACACATCCCTTGCTAGCACAGAAATTGCTGTTCCTTGCCAGAAGCCTGCTCTTAAATTTGAGGGCAGCTCAGAAAGTTAGAAATAAGGGCTTCTGAGCCATTGCTTCTTACAAATCTCTCTTAGAAAGGCAGCAGGTTTTTGAGAAAAAAAGAAGTAAAGATTCTGAAATAATTTGAATCAACAACAGGTTAGGAATATGTCAGCAGCAGAGAAAAAAGAGAATTAGGTGTCCCAGAGAGCAGTTCCTAAAATGTAATTAATTTAATTCGGGAGAATCACTTCAGGACAGTCAAGAATATTCATGAGAATTTGTCCTTATAGCACAGGAGGTTGAAAGAGAAAAAAGACACCTGCCTTATTAAATTTTAATCTCAATAGGCAGTTTGCAAAATTATTAATTATACAAATGCATTAATCAAGAGAGTTCTGTGTCTTCATTGACTTCATATAACCATTCTCATGTGCAAAAATGTAATTTTTTTCACAAATATAGAACCGCTGGCAGTCCATATAAGTGCTTCTATTAGCGATAACAAGACAAGAAGTGTGGCAAAGGTGTACAAGTGAAATGAGATAGCCAGTCATGCTAGCTCCCATATACATCTTCCCATCCCTTTGGTGAGAGATTTAGAGACTGAAACTTGAAGGCATCTAGCAATATCTAGTACTCATTGAAGCTAAGCAAAAAGCCTCAGAGAGCATAATCCCTCCTCAGATCACCCTGATTTACTGCATCCTCTCAAAGATAAGCAACAGCTAAGGTGCAGCTAGCTGTTCTTAATAAACCTGGTTTGTTTTCTTACAGTTTTGGCTAGGAAAATTGGTTAGGCTGGACTTGAGACTTGTTTTATTTCTCATGAGAGCAAGTGAGAATGAGGAGTTTTCCTCAGGTTTTGTGGGAATGACTAGGCCAGGGCCAGGTTCCCCTCTGCAACCCCTCAGCACTACCCCCATCTTGTTAGTGCCCGCTCCCCTCCTGTAGCCCTGTCTGGATGTCCCAGAGCTGAATGTCCCAGATCTTCTCTAGGTGATCCTGCTTTGGCAGGTGGTTGGACTAGATGACCTTCAGAGGTCCCTTCCAACCCGTACCATTCTGTGATCCTGTGAAAAACAGTTTTTAAAAATGCTGCTGCTTTCATACAGATCCCCATAGCTGTCTCTTTCTCCTCTAGATCTACCCTCTGTGTGTCCTACATGGCTTTATGGCACCTGGTCTTGTTTCAGTGGTGCTGAGCCCAGGTTGCTGCAGGCTCCCCTTGCCTGGCCCTTGGCCTCTCAGTTGGGTATGGGGCTGTTGTCAGTCCCCTCCCATCCCAGCACACCTGCAGCTTCCCTGGGCAATGCTCTGGCTTTCCCCAGCAGACGTGGACGATGCAATCATCTCAAGAACTTCATGTTTCATTCCTACCACCTACTCCACTTGGTGGAAGACAGGGGTGATCACAGTTGACATCTCACCAAGGCCTAATGTTACAAACATTCCCTTACATGTAACATTACACTTCGGTGACAGTCCTTTAGATGAATAATGAAAATTTAACCAAGTAAAGGAATTACAAGATCAAGTCCACAGTGAGTTTTATAAACACAGTAAATGCCTTGAATTTTCTACATCGAGTCTTCTGTTATTTTTTACCATGGAAATACTGAGATTGCATGGGCCAGGGCAAATCCAGGTCAAAAAGATTAATATAGAGATTTATCATGTCTACAGTATACAAATGTACATTCTGGATGACCCAAAACATAATGAAACCTAAGACAAAAGTACTCACAATAAGGGAATTTTGATACTTTAAAGAGCTCTGCTTTGTTTTATAATGTTCCATTACCTCACAAATAATGTAGCTGTCATAACAAATAGTAACAGTGATAGATACTAAGAAAAGCTGGATGGTGTGCAAGACTGCGAATACAGCTCCAATGTTCAGATCTGAATCAACATTAAACTTCATATTTCTTGGATTGCTCAGCCATGGAAAAGGCTGCTACAGTCTTTCTCAATTTACAAATCTAATCTGCATCAAGTAGCATATAGTAAAATGTAACATTGCGTTGGCCTGAGCACAGTTGTTTAAGACCGTATAAGGCTTTTACACAGATGAGTCTGTGTGGTTAGGTTTTTATTTGGAAGACTCATCCAGACCTCACAAGCTTCTCAAATACCTTTAAAAAGTGACAAAGGAAGAATAATGTGCCCCACCATTTGCTGGTTGGATCCTGTCCATCATGTCTGCAATGAGAACAGTCTGATCTCAGGTTTAGCACAGCTGCTGCAGGCAGCATTGGCAGCACTACCGCTTATTAAGACTGTTTAGAGTAGGACCCCATTTTCAGTTGATTAAGAGCAGAGGATGATAGGCCAAGTCAGGCTGGGAGAGGCAGAAGTCTACCCTTCTACCCAAAGCAGGGACAGCACTTGGGGAGGACCAGGCTGCTCAGGGCTTGGACCAGTCAGACCTTGAAACCCTCTAAGGATGGAGATGACACAGCCTCTCAGCATGACCTGCTCCACTGCCTCACGGGGGAAACATTTTCTCCCTATACTTAGCCTGAACCTCTCTCAATGCAACTTGTGTGCGCTGCCTTTTGCCCTCCTGCCTTGCACTGCTGTGAGGAGCCTGGCTCCATTTCCTTGATGATCCCTCATAGGCACTTGGGGGCTGTTAGGTGCCCTGAAGTCGTTCTTTCTCCAGGCTGACCCAGCCCAGCTCCCCCAGCCTCTCTTCATGGGGCAAGTCCTCCAGCCCCACCAGCCTGGGGACACTTCTCAGCTCCCTCCAGTTTGCCCATGTCTTTCCCATGTTTGGGGCCCAAACTTGGACTTAGTATCTAGATGTGGTCTGACAAGTGCCTCATAGAGGGAAACCGTCCCTTCCCTTGATCACTAGGTCATGTCCCTGATCACACAGACTGGCTGTCTTTGCTGCCAGGGCACACTGCATGCCCATGTTCAGCTCACTGCCCATCACAACCTCAAGACCTTCTTGTAGAGCTGCTCCCCAGCCCTTCTGTCCCCTGGCAGTGTCATTGCAGGGGCTCATTGTTTCCAGGTGTCAGGAAAGTATCTGCCTCAAATTAAAATGTTTCAGAACATTTCAGGTAAATAATTTTAACTATTTCTGTGAACAAGGAACAAAAGTGGTTTTGTCCAAGTTTAAAAAAATCCAGCAACATTTTCTTCAAGCAACAGCCATCCTCCAGTTCTTGGGATTCTGGGTATGCATTTTGCCATCTTCTGAAAAAAAGCCCTAATTGTAAGCAAGCCGTCTGTGAAGAACTGCAGCCTGCAGAAGGTTGAAGGGTAGCACAATCAAAATGTCAAAATGCTTTTGGCAGAACAAGCTGTATCATGAAACCAAAATGTTTTGTCAAGAGCTGAGTTTCTGTAGAGCTCTGCAGAAACTCCTCACTAGTCTGTGGCACTGCGCTTTAGCTAGCCAATCCTTCCTCCAACCATCCTCACCACAGCACCGCAAAGTGCTGTAACCTGCACAAAACCTAATCCAAGTCATCTCCTTTAGGAATATGCATCTGACATTGGAGTTTGGAAGGGTAAAGTTCAGGTTTCCTCATTTTCATGCAAACTGGATTGGTCTTTAGAGATTCTCTGTTCCTCCTGCTTTCCATTATTTCATACAACCAAGGGCTTCTGATTTCCTGCAGCACCCGCCTCGATGGTATTTCAGTCATAAAACAACACATTTTACTTTGGCTGGACAAGCATCATTCTTGAACATAACCAGGGGGTTGCTTGCAGAGAAATGAGTTTCATTGGAGAGAGGAAACCACCACTTCAAAACCTGGGAGGAAATTGGCTGGGCATTGGCCAATGCTGGTCCAGCCAGCTGGAACTGACAGACATCAGCCCAGTATCAGCAGAAACAGTGCAGACCACAGAAATTAGGCCTCTGGCATCAGGAGCTTGCACGTGCTTCAGGGACTGCAGTGAACGGCTCAACTCACAAGGGATGGATGCATCTGGCTGAGGCTGTTGGCTTTGCTCAAGGTAACAGAACATTAGGCTCTGTGAACATTTATTTGTGATGCTGAGAAACATGCATAGCTTATCCTAGGGATCTCCTCCTGGTATTACTTTCTGACATCCGCTGTGCATATGTCCTACTTATATTGAGAAGTTCAGGTAGACAATTCAAGCTCTAAAAAGTTAGGAAATGCCAAAGTTCATGCAATTCTCCTTCATCTCTCTCATGCTTGGGGTCATGTTGTCTTTTACTGCCTACTCGTCAACCAAAGCATTAATTAGTTCAAGCTATGCAAATTGTTTTAAAAAGCTAAAAAGCCTAGTTTGCAATTTAAAATGGGATCCAGATGCCCCCATCATTTCAAAAGAGGAAAAAAAGGCATTAAGTAGTAACTGGTTTTTTGTGTTACATGGCAGGCATCCAAGTCGAACTTGCATATAAAAATAAACCTCATGAGTTCATTGTTCTGAACTTACAGCCAAATGTCCTATTTGTCTTCTGTTGAGTTTAAATGTTTTGTGACTAAGTTGTATAAAACATACTTTTCAAAAAAACCCAGTAACAGTAACTAGCAAAATCTAAATAATATAGTGATTTATTTCTTTGTATACTTCTAGTCATTGCATAACCTTTGGATCTTCTGATAGAATTAATTTGAAAATAGCCTAAATATCCATTTATTTGTCCATCCCCATAGAAACTCTGATAGCAATGATTCACTTCTAAGAATTATTAAGTCCCTGACCATGCAATCCATACCGTTCTTCTCCACAATGCTCCAATATCTAGCAGATTGTACTGCAAAGAAAGCTCACCTGAAAGACAGACACCTATTTCTGTCTGTCCACTTCACTTTCTTGGAAACAGACAGCTTTGCTTTCTCATCACAGGTGATGTGCAAAAAAAGCTAAGTGGTATGTTCTGCCATGGGAGCGGAAAGAATTGGATTTGCTCTGCCAAACTGGAAGCATGTGGGATGAATGCAAACCTGCTGCAAATAGGGAGGGACACCACAGCATAGCACAGCAATTGTCTCACACACCACTAGAAGGGACAGCACACCAGCTGGGATGGAGTGAGGGGGGCAAGGCCCTGACAGGCTCTCTCCTGACCCAGGTTGGTCCTTGCCTGACTTTTAGTATGGTGTACAGCAAAGGAGTGACTTCCCAGAACAATTAGAAAAATTAGTAGAAACAGCAACTGACACAAAATTGTCAGGCAAAAAATGGACCCCTCACCTCCAATCTGGACACATGCCCTGCCTATGTAATTAATGCTTCATACTCATATTTTTTCTGGAACTTCAGGTTCCAGACCTTTTCAGTCCTTAGCCTTTGTTCCAAGACCATCACAGAGGTGACAGTTGCACTAATTTTGGTAATATTTTGGGGTTCAAGCACTTACTTTGTGACGCTACCTAAGAAAGTCAGCTCTGTCCCATGGCAGAACAGCTGAGAGAAAACACTTACCTCCTCATAACACAACGCTTCATAAAGGAAACACAACAAATGGCTTTTCTGGTAGGAAGAGGTGAGGTGAGTGCAGCTCATGATGTTTTTGCACCCTCAGAATTACAACACAAGAGCAGAAAAAGATACACCAGCTCCACTCTTGTGTAGTCATTTTCTGTCATAGACCAGCTCTGCCTGTGAGATTCATACAGAAATATCTAGAAATTCAAAATGGTTCCTAGGTTGCATGGACAAGTCAAGAATCATAAACAGTGGTCTTTGATTTCCAGATTACATCAGAGATTAATCTCAAAATTGGTGATGGAATGGAAAGTTGAATGGGGTCAACAAATTGCTTTCTAGCCACCAGGGTAGAAAGTAGATATTGGTCTTTCTTCATAGACCAGTGGGGCAGTCCTGCTGCACACCCATCAAATCAAATGACTGTACTCATGAAAACTTCAAAGGTTTCATTTTTAAATTATTTCAAAAGAAAATTCAACCATGTAAAAGGGAAAAATAATAAATAAATAAATAAATAAACCTTTCATAAACCCTATCCTCTGGTAATTATGCTCACTTAGGCAATGCTACATTTAAGCATTTTGCATCAACATTAAAGTATATTTGCGACTTTCATATAAACATGCTAGAGAGCTGTGGATAATAAATGACTACTAAATCATATACTTATTTACAGACACATTAGAAAACTACCACCCTCAAAACCTGCAAGGTTGGCAGCTCTCAGTTTGCACCCTGACCCACGAGTTCTGGTGGGAGTGTCCTGCAAGTAACCATCAGCAGGGCAAGGGATGGAGGGCAAGAGATGAGGGGCACCAGTGGAGCTCGTTAATGAACATCTGATTAAGCGCACACCAAGCACAATGAGTTCCTAATGAGCATGTACGTCTCTGTTAGTCAGACTAGCATAAAACATCCGCTAAGAAGTACCTACAAAATCAAGAGCAGAACTGAACGGTGAGCTCTGTTCCTGTTATGAATGATGCATAGAAGTGTTTTGGAGCAGCTTTTGCTCTTGCTATTATTAGGCCTTACTTATGTATCATTTAGGTGTACAAGGTAATTTACAAGAGGCAGAGTTTGTCAAACACAACATAATTCCCGTCACATGCTGCTGAGAGCACAAGAGCAGTGGCAGTTTCAGTACAGCAAAAACAACTCAAGAAAGCATCATTTAGGCTCTGTGCTCTGACACACGATTGCACTATTCTTCCCATCGCAGCAGACGGCGTGGGTCAGGCAGAACGTAAACATTTTCACTCAGTGACCAAATGCAGAAAGGAAAAGCCTCATGAGTTTGACCCTGGTGTAGTAAGAAAATGTAATGTTCAAGTTGGAAGTATAATCTAAAGCATGAAAACTATAATTTCAGTATCAGCAGTAGAATTTAAACTCCTCATGGACTGCAAGCATTGCTTTTGGCTACGGTTAAAACTAGAAGATGAAAAGGAGAAAGATTAAATGGAGGGCAAGTTACCAACCAGAATGCCCAACACAGATAAGATATCTAACTAGCCATGTAGTGTGTTGATGTGGCAGCTACTAGCATGCCTTAGAAATCCAAAGTGAGGGTGTCTGAGACACCAGAAAACAGTTGCTGTAGGCTGAAAATATAAAGCTTTCTGTCCAGCATGTGGGCTGCTTGGCTGTATCTACTTTAGTATAACTACTACAGCATCAAGGTATGTTCCTAGCCCCCAAAACTTGGTCATCTGTACGGTTAATTTATTATAACAGTTTCTGGTAAGTATTCAGCACATCCTAATGTCACAGTCCTCAGGTGTAGTTTGGGAGTTAGTAGGACCCAGAGGCCATTCCGAGCTGGCTGTTTGCCTGCAGCCATTCTGTGCTGTGGGGAAAGAGGGGGTAACATCACAGGTGGAGATGGCTCATCCCCTCCAGCTGCTAAGAACAGCCCCGGCAGTGTTTAGTCCAGCAGTATGGATGTAGCCCTTGCATCCTGAGAACAGTGAGCCAGCTGAGAAGTGGGGCCAGATCAAGAAGTTTCATTTCAGATTTTTTCTTCTTGCCATCACTGATTTTTCAGGGAGTCAAATCGCTAAGGAAGAATAGGTTGCTCCTCTTCAGTTTGGACTGCTGCATTACCATTGGAAGTCAATACATTGACAATGTGTGGTTTAATTAAGTAAAGACGTTTGACTGGATGATGCCACAGAAATGGTTTGGACTTAATGACTGTCAGTCAGGCACAGGGAAGGTACACAGAAGATGGTATGCCCACACCTTTTTGCATC
This sequence comes from Mesitornis unicolor, assembly GCF_000695765.1. Lineage (NCBI taxonomy): Eukaryota > Metazoa > Chordata > Aves > Mesitornithiformes > Mesitornithidae > Mesitornis > Mesitornis unicolor. Next base: position 228,085 of record NW_010188813.1, read on the forward strand.
CAGCCTAGATCTGTCTGCTCTCTGGCATGTAATAAAGGACAAAATACAACACATCCACATAATTACTGATAAGAGTCCATTAGAAAATCATTCCTTAACACAATACCCATCTTTTGTAGAAATAACAGTTGGTATGGGCAGTCCTTGAGTTCATTGCATCTTATAGGGTCCACACACGGTGCCCCTTTATATGTTTCTAGTTCCTGTGATTCAGC
>NW_010188813.1:228330-248351 GCF_000695765.1 Mesitornis unicolor
GCACAAGAAATCCAAAGCTGAGCCCACACAACAGAGCCACTGACAAGAAGCTTGGAAAAGTGCTCGAAGCTGGAAGGGTTTGCACTGACCAGCCAACCAAGACTGTGCATCTGCTCTCTGTTCATGGTTTACAGCTTTTTACTGCTTTTTATAGCAACAGATGCTTTCAGTGGCAGTTTTAGCCAGACTGGTGTTCTTTTCCACCTCTCCTTGGTCAAAAACCTGCAGGCTTTCCTTTCAGCTGTGGATCTTGCTAATGATGCCCAGGCTGTAGCCATCTCAAGAGGTCACTGCAATGGTTTTGGCAGAGAAGGGAGATACACATTGCATTAAAACATCTGAAGATGGAAACTGACAACTGGTCTTACCAGAAGCATGAAACTGGTGATCTGCAAGAGGGACCAATTACCTTTTCATACAAATTATTGCCTTTCTCTCCATTCATGCTGCAGAAGGCTGAGCTGTAGAGCTGTAGACTACAGGCAGGCAGGAAGACCCAGCAGCAAGTTATGATGCTGGAATTCAGCCTGCTGCTTTATCCAAAATTGGCTAGTTCAGTATGTACAAGTCTGCTGACCTTCAAAACATGTAATTTCTGGGATTTGGACAGAGGTCAGGAAAAGAAAAAAAAGAATGGGGAAGAATCTAAAGGAGAATGGTCTATTCTTACCTGATTATTACTGAGAGATTTTTTAGGGTTCATCTTAGTAAGATGTTCTCTTCTGTTTTCAAGCTGTACGAGTCTTTAAGGGATGAAAGGAAACTTTAAATGATAGAATAGGAGAGGTAGAGGTTTTCTTTTTTTTTCTGTTTAAATATAATGAGCAACAATGAAAACAGCTGAGACCACAGTAGATAACATATCAGACAGAAATAGGGGAAGGGCATTAGTTTCTCAAGGTTTCCTTAATTTCTGTTAAGAAACATTGTTGGATATCCTTGATGTCTTTCCAGACATCAGTGGCTTCAGAGCAGCAGATGGTTTCTGTAGAGGGACAGATGCAGCAGGGATGTGTCTAGGAAAGGCTGGCTGCTGCAACAGTGCAGTAGCATCATCCAGCCTCACTGCTGTTACATGCTGTAGTGCATACGTGTATAGTCACACACACACACACACACACGCACAGATACAAACAGCAAAGCTTCAGTATGCTCACAATGTCTCATACTCCAGCAAACCAACCCTTGAGCAACAGGGGAAAACAAACAACCATGCAGTGAGGCTGCTGAAAGCGTCATTTGGCACTCACCTCGGGTCCTGGATATCCCTTTAAGACACAATGGCTCAGGGCTAATGCCTAACTTAGCATTGGAAGAGGGAAGGGAGAGGTTCCAAACGTATCTGTGCTCAGGGACCAGGCACAGCTTTAGGACAAAACATAAAATAATGAAGAAAGTGCTAAAGTTTGCACTGATTCATTTTCATGTGTCCATCCTGATCTTTCCTACTTCATCTTTTCCGATCATCTGATACACAAAATAGATACACAAACAAACAGATACACAAATAAAGTTTTTGGGCTGGAACTGATAACCAGCTTGCCAAACGCATTTGGATAAAGACATTTTTAGGCACACTGTAAATATAGAATCACTGCAAATAAACCAAAGGAAGGACTTTCTGGGGTCATTTTCCTCTTGCCATCCCTTTCCTTTCACATAGCAATACATGACATGTTTGCTTTCTTCATAGCCAGGGTGGCACAGATAGCCCAGCAGCAGCAAAGGGCAGGGGACTTTCTATGGAAGTCCCTTCCACAAGGCACACAGCACATCTCTGGGGCTCAGATGTGCAGCAACGAACAGCATCCCAAGGGCGGCAGATTTTTCAGAGCATGGCAGCGGAGCATTACCACAATGGGGTCACTGAGTCGCTGGTGACCACAAGAAATAAAATACGGCAATTTAGTAAATTCTCTGTACTCCAGGATAACCAAAACCACATTTTCACTTAGCGTATTCCCTGAAGTCTCTAATTGCTCCTCTCCAGCTTTTTACTAAAATGAACACTTTTGTTAGTAACGTAAAGGAAACAATCTGTCTTTGGGTGTGCTTTTTTGTTTTCTTCCAAAGGCCGTCCACAGGGAGGTATTAGCTTGATCCAGAGCTAAATGGTGCCCTCAATTTGCTACACTGCCTTGGCACTGACTCCAGAAGCCTTTGATTTCCCTACCTTCCCCATGTAAGAAGACTGGAATAAATTATTCAAAATGCCAGCCTCCCTCTTTCCTTTCCGCTGGTGCGGGAGAAATGGGGCTTGAAGTGGACAGAGCACATCTGCACTTCCGGAGCTGTGAGGCTGAAAAGGGAAGGGGAAGCTTAGAAATGCACTCATGGCTGGGGTCCATATAAATAAGAATCTGGGAATTAAGAAGCACTCACTGGATGTCACAAACATTGTCTCCAATGGGTATCCCTATCTCCCCGATGCATTAACACAGTAACGCAGGTCAGTAATTTAGTCAAGGTGTTGCAGACAACTTACCGCATGTGCCTTTTCCAGAAAAGCAAGTGTCTGCATTACTACATATCCTTTTAGGTGATCAGTGGAGCATTACACGCAGCTAGGATTGCCTACTGATGAGGAGGGGATGGTATGTTCAGAAACAAAGTTAGCCACACATTAAGAGCAAGTAGTCCCATTATATGCTAATTAAAACACTAAAATATCTTGTGACACTCATATAATTTTTCCCTATTTGTATCCACTACTCCACAATCTGTTGAACTCTACATAAAATATTATTAGGACAGTTTCTGATTAATTACTAATACATTGTAACAAAAGCCTGTTAATATGCTTACATTGGCCTTTCTGTTACTAACAATTAAACAGGAAAGCTTCTCTTTCAGTCCCTTGGAACTCGATCCAACTTCAGAGGTTCCTGTTTGTGTTCCTGTTTTCACTGTGCCTAGCTTTACTAAAATCATTTTCTTAGGTTACTGCTACTGTAAATGTTTTTATAGGTACTCCTAATGACTCATTATCATCCCTCCCAACTACCCAGCTGTACTTCTACTGGCATTGCAAGAGAACTAGAAGGCAAATGAAAACCAAAAACAACACTGGAAAAATAATCAGGTTCTGATCATTTCAGTTCTGCTTTGATTTCCTTTCTTTTTGCATTTATCAGAGGACGGGTACGTACGTCTGCTTAAGGATATGCTGTGGAGGGAACATATGTGAGTAGGCAGGGATGGGATTAGGTATATGAGGCATCTGCTCACAACATGACGCCAACCTCCTGGCCCCTTGGCAAGACTGCTTTTTTACAGCCACACTCATTGCAGTGGTACTTGAAGTCTCTTTGGGGATGCGCCACTGTGGGACTGCTTCCTCCATCTGACCCTAACTGAACATGGCTATATGTAAGGAGGTTTAAAATGCAGCATAGTCCATAACTAGTTCCTTTCCAAGATCAACCAACATTGCATTTATTTTCAGCTACATGATGCCTCTGTAAATGACCATACTGGGAAGCAGATACTGTAAGAGAGATGGAGAAAGGGGAAAAGAGAGCTTGGGAAATGTGAGTTTGGAAAGGAAGAGAGATGCAGAAAGAGAGAATCATGCAGAAAAACTGTCTATCATTTCTTTGAGAGAGAGATGCTGCTCATCAACAGCACTGATCCTCATGCAAGCAAGCAATCTATTTCCTGCTTGCTGAAGGAATCTGTCATCAAGCAAGGAAATTATGGGGGAAAAAAACCCCACAAAATTTGTACCTTGTTTTTATGTAAGATTTTGGAGGGTTTTTATAAACAACCACATCAGGGCCCTTGCCTGCAGGCTATTGTTGTCCACAGTGACTCTCCATCTGTCTCAGATGCACACAGGGAAGAAACCACATTCATCATTATTGATTACTTTTGGTCTTGAAGGGCTTTATAATGGAAAGGCTGATGTCAGTGTAAGACAATAGATATGGTGAGACCTTCCCCAGGCTTCTTTGTTTAGGCTCAGCGGGTGCCTCAGGCACTTTGTGTATATGTCTAAACCAAACATCAGTTTGAAACCTGCCATGTCCATGGGATACAAAAAGCTGGTATCTCGATGCGTGAGAGAATTTCACAGCCAGGGTCAAGTTTACTTTGAAGACTGTGTTGTGAGGGGAGAAATGCCTTGGATTTTTAATAGGACAAAAGTCAGTGTTGTTCATTTCTAGGGTCTCAGTTTGTCTTAAAACTAGAGATAAGATCCAGAGCTGTGCCACAGCTGGGGCTTTTACATTATGAACTCTCACAAACACTGGAAATCACCTACACTCACTGCTTGGTTGTAAATCTTCCCCATAAAATCAGTGAAAAAAACCACAATACTTCAGCTTATAGGAACATCACAGGATACAGAAAGATGACATGAAAAACCAAAATGCAGTAGCACTACCAATTTCTGTTGACGTTTTTGTGCCATCTACTATAAGAACCTAGAGAACAGCCATGGCTAGATTCCCTGCATTGTAAACAATGCAGAATCAAGAAGGCTTTACCTTTCAGTGTTTTGCTTCCAAAACAATTACAAAAAGTCATTCCACTATGGGAAGGCAAAGTGAGTGAGAAGTGGGAATAAATATTCAGAAATATATAGACAGATTAAGCAAAGAGATTTCTTGCATAGATTTTCCTTCCTTTTTCCCCTCTCATCATTCTTTATAAAAAGAAACCCAGCACATATAACTCCATTAAATGTATTGAACTTTTTGTTTCTGATTTTATCGGAAAATTAAACACAGCATTTTGTTATCTTGAAATTTCAGCTTAGACAATAGAAAGGAGATCCAACAGTAATAAGTAGTAATGGATAACTGTGTGATGAAGAGCTCATCTCTTTCTCCAGAGAAATACAAATCACCTAATCGAAAATGCAGATCTAGCCCTTGCACACTTCTAGATTATCAGCCTGAAATTGTGTGAGTAGCTTGAGTTCCTACTTATGCAGAAACTAGAGGAAATGTGGAAACAAAGAAAGCTGAAGATGGTAACCTAAAGACCTACCTTAAATCTACCTGCAGGTCAGTCAACTAAAAAGCTGTCTGTGGAGTAAAACAGTCTCTCAGTCAAGAGGAAGCAGCTGAAGAAAAAGTTATATTCTTTTTTTGTGGGTTTCACCTTCCAAGATTCATTTCTGAACTATACTTGTTCATTGAAAAAGTCAGGTTTCTGAAGTCTGCACCATCACCCCCTGCAGAACATCAGAAAAACCCAAGTAAAGAGTGTTTTAGTAACAGCAGCTCCATGATTCAGAATCTTTCGAGCAGGATTCATCAGATGTTGTAAAGGCAAACTGAACATCAAATGTCCAATATTAGAGCAACTTGCTAAGTTATGGGAGGCCCCCGGCATGAGTTATGCCTACATCGACCAGCTTTCTTCCAAGCAATCCTGAGCATGGTTTAGGAGCTGGAGGGTCCGAGGGACCTTTTCCAATAGGCAATGGGCATGCAGTCATGCAGCTGTTGGGTGACAAAAATTTGCTACCGCAGATGTGGGCTGTTGTGTGCCAGGTGACTTCAGTGCCCAGGAGCATCTCCTACCCATTTAATGTACGCATGCAGATCTAGCTGAAGGCAGCCCAAAAAATCCAGTATATCATTGGGTTTACCTAACTTTCAGCGGTACCGATGTCAGTGCACTGAAGTCACATCAGCACGCAGGAAGGAGTGGTAGATCAATAAAATGAGGGAAAGAGAGTAAGATAAAAAGTATCTGCATTTAGCCTGTCACCTCGAGTGCTCCCCATGTTTGGCGAGCAGGTTCTTGTTCCCATTTAGGAGTTGATAGTGTGTTTTTATCTAATGACTCTTTAATGGATACATATTCCCCCAGAGCTGGAAGAGGAAAACAGCTATAATTGTGTCACAACAGAACAAGCTCTATGAAGCTCCATTTCCATTTGAAGGGAGGAATTTTTAATGATACTGATGAAGGACAACCCTCGTGCAAGCCGTTAATTGCTCTAGTCAATGACTAAAGAAAGTAGTATGTAATTTAAATATACACTTGAAAAAAATATGGATTAATCAATACTGAATTAATTTTTAACAATGGCAAACTTCTAGGAATAATTTACTGGTTAGGCTGATACATAAGATAACAAAGGCTTGTATATCCAAACTAGAGCTGGATAAAATTTGAAAAATAATTAAAATCATAATTCCTCCAAATACCGAGTCAAATCAACTGAAGTTAGTAAAAACTTAGTGCTGATTCAGCTACTATTTAATCTCTTTAAAAAGGGGAAAATACTTTTTCATTACAAATCTGTTAAATAGTTTAAAATAAAAGGTAAAGCTGCCAAATATCTCCAGAAAGTAGATTAAATTTTATGTATCAGTTTATTAATTAATTTTGTGAAGTCTTAAATTTGAAATTAAAAAATAAATTAACAAGTCCTAGGATTATCCAAATTAAACAAAAAAATTAACTACTGCACACCTGTCTTTCAAACATGTTAATACAGTTTAATGTGATTTTTGAAGCATGTGTTCAAAGCTGGTTTTGGAAGACATGGAAGACTAAGACATGGGCCATGTTAGATTCCATTTCAATATACTCAGAAGTTTAGATTTGCACTAGCTCTTATATTTATTAATTCATTCTCTTCCATATTTTTTCAATGTTCTATTCTTAATGTTTTTCTGGTATTATTTTTCTAGGGTGATGATTAAAACTGCAAAGGAGATAAATTGTACACTCAGATGTTCACATGTAATTCCTACAGAAAACTGTGTCTATTGTTATGTCATCTGGTATTGTAATGTCAGACACAAGTAAATAATATCCTCATTCTTAAAGACCAGAGACTTTAACTGGTAGAGAACTGAGAAAAAGACAAATTCAGAATTAAGTTATCTGCAGACTAAGGTTATGGTAAGGGTTAAGGGAAGGCAGAATCAAACAGGTGAAAGATCTCTCAGGACAGCTACAGAATAAATAGGAAGGACAACAAGTTTTTCAAATTCAAAAACACAGCTGCAGTTACAAGATCATCTTTCAGTCAACAATATATTTGACTTTGCTTTTTTCTTTTTTTTTTAAGCGCAGACTTGAAATTCCTACCTTTGTCAGGACTCAAGCTTGAACATGTTCACCTCAAAATTACGAGAGTGCTTATAAGATGTTGCTTGATAGATACAAATAATTAAAAAATATCTTCTAATAGAGTGTCTGCAATTTTAACTTCCATTGAAGTTAAATACAAAAACAAGTGAAGTAATTTACCTTTCACATTGCTTACCCAGAATAATACTAACAAGCAGTAATACTCATTTGAGTGAGCTATTCCAGTGTAAAAACAGAAGAAAGCTTTAGCTGTACTCCAAGATAATTCAATAACTGTCAATGAGGACAACGGAATTGATTTTGCTGAGCTTGCTTCATAGTAAAATTGAAGTACTTTGTCTTCACTGAGTTTTCTCCAGTTGTACAGAAAAGCACATTATCTATTCTGAAGTAAAAATACGTCTCTTTCAATAAAAACATCACTTCTGTTTTTTTACAGTGAGTTCTGAAAATTATATATCCCTCTTCATGCTTTTCCAGCCATTATATTGATCGCTACATAAAATTACTGAGCAATTTCAGCTGTCACTGTCTTTTGAAGGTTACGCAACTTAAAATAGTTAAGCTAACCTTTAGTTTGACCTTTGTAAGTCATCGAAACATTCTTGGGACCAACTCTGTTTAACCATTGATGACTTTTAGGCATATATAATGTAATACCTGAAAACTGTAGGCCAGTGTCTCTTTCGGGAAAATTAAACCCCAGTTCCCGCACAATATTTTCTAACATTTTTAAACTTTGAAAATAAATTAGTCACTAGCTAAAGAACATTTTCTACTATTTATGAAATGAACAAGACAAGAAAGCAAACACAGTTAGCCACCAGTTTCCTCATCCATTTGACTCCCACAATGACAGATTCCTTACTAAGGAATTCAGATTATACACACTCAAAAGCAGCCTGGAGAAACAGTTGTGGGAGTGGAGGTAGCCCGAAAACATGAGGTAACAAACTACATTGTGGAGGGGATGATCTCCTCATCAAAATGGGAACCTTCATCCTTTTATCAAGCTCTGGACGAAACAAGAAAAATTGAAGGGGGGACCACAGTAGGGCAAGAAGAAGGGAAACCATCTGAAATGCTGAATATTTTGTTCGTATAAACAAATTTACTGCATATTCAACATTAGATGTCACATAGTCAGGATATATTCTTGTAAACTGGAAAAAAACCTATACTTTTAGACTTGGTCCTGTATGCAGTGATTTAATGGGAAGGGAGTGGCCCTTTGCAGAGTGGCGATCTGTGGACGTGGTGGAGGGAGGCTGGCAAGGGTTGCAGGCTGATGTCATTGCTGCCTGACAACACTTTCCTGGCTCCCTTTGGTGTTCCTCTTGGTATTTCTTGTTGGACTGTATGTTCCATTTGTCACCATTCCCTGGATTGTGCAGCAACAAACATATGTAAAATTAATTGTCTGGTATCACATATTTAACCTTAGAGTGCACAAGCTTGAATGTCCTATTTTGCCTTATTCTAGAGTTACTGCTGATATTATGTAATTATTCCTTTTCCCATCCATATGAGTGAATTTAAAAGATTTTCAAATAACACCATGAAGAATTTCCAGCCTTCATGCACAAACATTTTCAGAGAAGAAGGAGCTAACCAAGTATCTCGTTCCAAATGGAGCCTAAAGAGGAAGAGTCATTTGTGCCAGAATATCTGCTTGAACTCAGAAACATTTTGAACACAATTCTCTGTTCAGCCATAATCATGTGTTTAGTGCTGGGACAAAATGACAACTTTTCTAACACTGTGTGCTATGTAAGTCATGAGATGAGATAGATAGTGAACTCTTCTTGTCTCCCAGGGTATAAAGCTCTCCACAAAAATTAGTAAAATTGGGATATGAACTTCAGGAAGGTTTAAGGGTTATTACACATCCCTGTTTGCTTTACAGCAGAATTTCCTCTTCTCCAGTCCAAAACTCCCATCTCTCTTCTCATGGAAGAGAAAATATCTCAAAGTTAAACCATACCTGCACAGAACAGAAGATGTCTTAATAAGACAGATGTAACGAGAAGAGACTCATTTTTCATCTTTCCTCTCATACTGAAGGATTTAGATGATAAAATGAAAAAATAGGGCTATCAGATTTTCATGCACTGCTACTTTAAACATGCTCCTTATATACTCCATGCTAGCCGTACCTTGGTGATTATTAGTACAGGACAGGTGCTCTTCTTGCTCTCAGAATGTCCCATAGATTCATCTGTAGTTTCTAGCAAAGGTTAAACAAGGCCCAAACAATGACTTCTGACAATATGAGTAAAGTAAAAGAAGGTTTGTAATTTTTGAGGACATGCTCCTTTTTTTATTAACAATAAAAAAGATGTGAAGGAGTGAGAGGATAACATTTGATCCAGTAAGAAATAATTTCCATTGACTCTTTGCTTTGTGCAGGCATGGGGAATTATATGTATCAGGTCTTGCCAGTTTAAGTATGACGCAAGGAATAAGGTTGTTTCTTCATGCTGTTCCCCTGTATGTGCTAAGCTTGCCTGCCAACAAGTATAAAACTGGGAATTTGCTGTCAGAACAGCTCCTGTGGGCAGGCTGAGGTGCATGTGCTGAGGTGCAGCTGCGTGTACAAAGGGGCACCATTTTTGGCAATTTTAGTCCTGTCTTACAGTTCATGTAGACTTGGCTAACAAGTTCCTACACAAGCTGGAACACAGGAGGTTCCACTTAAATTTGAGAAGAAACTTCTCAGTGAGGGTGACAGAGCACTGGAACAGGCTGCCCAGAGAGGTTGTGGAGTCTCCTTCTCTGGAGACATTCAAAACCCGCCTGGACGCCTTCCTGTGTAACCTCATCTAGGTGTTCCTGCTCCGGCAGGGGGATTGGACTAGATGATCTTTTGAGGTCCCTTCCAATCCCTAACGTTCTGTGATTCTGTGATTCTTTGGTGCCCACTATCTCTGCTACTCTGATTAAAGCCAATGTTTTAATTTGGACCTTAATTTCTACAGAGCGTTCTTCACATAAATCCATCCGCCTCAGTAACGCACTTTTCTACTCAGCAAATCACGAGATATAGATGCAAAACACATGCATACATGTGGCAGTCTTTGTTACTTTTTTTCCCCAGAGGTGTTCAATATTTTAAAAGAACAACTTTTTTAATACTCAATGGCTTTTAATACCCATATGGCCAATGAAAATAGATATCTAATCCAAAACCAGAGGTATTTGTATTCAAAAACTTTGGGCTAGTGGTTTGAAATGTGTACTTATGTGCCTAGCTATAGATGGCTCATAGTTAAACTCTGGAGGCAGATAAATATAAGTTTTTACTTGGTAAAATAATTTTCCCTCAATTTGCATTGAAATAGAGAAAAAAGTTACTGTTACTGCTACAGAGGCAAGTTAATTCAGATTTGGGTGGGAGTAATTTGGCTTGGCAGAAATTCTATTACTGTTTAATAAGGGGACTTAAAGTACTGTGTGAATTATCACAGGTTGTAGTCCTGCAACGCAGATGCTCCAGTCTCCATTCTCAGGCTCCAGTGCTGCAGAGTTAACACTGAAGAGAGGAAATACAAATCAGGGAATTTTGCACAGATTTGTCTGCAAGCAGTTAGTCTGGTAGCCAAATAATGTCAGTGGCTCAGGTGCATCACAGTTTCTGCAGAACAGCTTCTCATATACAGGAACTTTGGTGCTCAGGTGTAGGTAGGAAGCTGGGATTTATTCTTTAAAAGAATAAAAAAAAGTGCTGCCCCACTTGCATGGAAGGGTCAGTTTAATTGAGTTCCCTCACAGAGGATGACTGCTGGAGTAGCCCACATGATGCACCCACCTTACCATGAGGGAATTTCCTTCTGTGGCCCTGCCATAAGAGGCCAGATAGGTTTGGGTCTACTACCTAAGATCATTCTCCTTACCAGAAATGCAGAGCTCTGAAATCACTGTGGTGATCAATACACTACAACTGAACGATCTGAATGCGTATCTATTCCAGATGAGTGAACTTGAAAATGCTTCTTGTGACCTTTCCCAAATGCTGTTCTTTATCATTGCCAAGTAGAATTCCAAGCAGTTTAATCAGAGGAAGATTTAGAGTGGTGATGGATGTGTTTGGGTGTTAGTACTATTTTTCAGCTTTGTGGATCTTTTTCAGGACAAGCTGAGAAATGTTCTTTAAAACTCCTAGACGTTTGATCAACTGAGAAAGATGTCTTCCTTTGCCACATCTTCCTCACCATATCAAAGCAGTTGCAAGTGGCTTTCTGTTTTATTCCAGTTCAGTGGCATACATTTCATCTTGTCATGCAAAGCACTGGCAGGAGGCAAGCAAGGCGGTGGAGGAGGAGAGTGAATCTACTCTACTTGCCTGAGCCCACAGGTAGGTTATGCATGTCATGCTCACTGGAACATGACCCAGCACAGCACCGAGGTGAAGCAATTTAACAGGTGGTAGAACTGCAGGGATGTGAAGCAAACACTGTACCCGTGATTTCAACTTGTCTTTGCATGCACAGGTGTCACAGTTAAGCCTCTCCATTTCAGGAGGCACTCCTGATCATAAGCACCCTTCATTTATCAAAGATAACGAGCAGAACCTGTGAAATGAAAGTTAGAAGTTAATTGCTATAACAGCCCTTCTTATAGACAAATTGCTAATGACATGTTTTATCTGTTTTCATCAGCCAAAAAGAACAAAGCCAGTTCCAGATATGGTTTCATTCCACATTTAAAGAACCACAAATGCTTTTCCTACCAGCCAGCCATCAGACAGATGTTTCACTCTACAAACCTGAGAGAGAACAGCTGTTTACAAATAAAGCATACACATTCTCTCCATCACTAATTGGCACAAAACCACAAAGATGCCTTTGGTATCCTAAACTCCAGATTTGAGCCCTATGGATGTCAAGTCAATGCACTCCTGAGACAGCATCCCTGTGTGCTCCCAGCCAGGCCATTGGGACACTCAGAATAAGCAGTTCATGACAGAGCCCTTCCAGCTCCCCTCTCCACGTGTGTGTTGAGGAAGTCTTTTTTTGTGGAAGAAGAGGTGGGTGCCCTTTTTCACATTGTGATTGTTTTTCTGAAGTCTTTACAGGTTTTTACAACAGGAAGGAGCTTAGTGAGCCTTTCTTTTTACACTCTGTACACCTCTAGACTGAGTCAAGGCGTCTCACATTGCAGGCAGGTAATGTAAAGTAGTTTTCAAAGGTATCTTTTTATTTCCTTTTGACTTAATTCTGAATCCCAGACTTGTTAGGCACCTAACAACCTAGAAGACAATACAATCTTCTCAGCTGATGCTATCAAAGGCAGACAGAGAGACAATTACTCTACAGCACTGGGAGCAGCATTATAGTTTAAAGATAGAGTTAAGAGGAGCCTGCCATGTGAATTCTGTTCTGATCACATCAATCAGTCATTACACTATCAGAGAAACCCTGGAAGCTGGGGGTTTTTCCATTTCTTTTAGGCAGACTACTCTTGTACAATATGCTATCCACCTGCTTTTCTACTGTAATAGATGATATATTAAGTTGAACAAAAATGAGGGCAAAAATGTTTACTCCTCTTGGAGATGGAAGGGAAACCCATGACAGTAAGCACATATGCATCATGCTTACAAAAGCCCTGGTAGATCGTTAATTAGAAAAGTGAGTGTGATTCAATACCATGGTGTACAACAGACTTCCCACTTAGAGTCTCATTAGGAGCCACCAGCTCCAAATGATCAGCAGCAATTCTGCTGAGTCAGAGAGAAAGAAAAAGACTAAAAGACTAGAGAATAATACTAATGAACACATTTTAAAGGCATCTGTATTTCTTAAGAAAACAATAACTAATGAGGGACTGAGCTTTTAAATTGAGTAACTGCATAATAAATTGTAGGCATTTTACCGCTAGGTAAAAAATAATTGTTGTAGAGTTTGTACTGGTTTCATCACTCTGTGATCTGTGTAAATTAAAAAATATGGGGGAAGTCAGCTCTTTCTTGTAATATATATCCAAAGAAGCATTTAATCAGTGAGCAATGTGTGAAGATGGCTCAGTAGAGATGGCCTTTCCAGAGAACATGGAGTGAAATCCAGCTTCCTCTATTTGAGATTCGTGCTTTTACTTGAGGTCTCTTTTTTATGCAGGCTTCTTCATATTTACATAGAGAACACGTCTGGAAGAGCTTATTCTTAGGGCAACAAAAAGGAAACTTCATCTCACATCAAGTTGGTTATGACTGGCCATCCTTTTAAATCATGTAGCTAGCTCTCAACATTTAGATTTGCATTGGGCATAGTATGTTGTGTGAAGCAAGAGCAAAGAGCATTCTAGCTAGAGGATGTAGTACACAAGACAGTTCTCCACCTATGTCTTTTCTTCTGTCTTCATAACAGCTGCCAACCTTATGCATTTCAGAATGAGTAAGAAAAATCAAATTTTTTTTATCATTTTGTGAATTTTAAAAAGAAGTCTTTTTCCCAAACACCACAAGTGTCACTCAAACTTTTACAGATCGATAATAATAGATGCGATATTTTGGGGTCTAGTGTTTAAAAGATATCCCACCCTTTTTTTTTTATAATATATTTTTGTAGTGAAAATTATGTTTTGCCAAAACCATGCTTTTGTCTGCAAACTCTTGATTTTATCAGTGTTCTCCATGCATCTGTCAAGTATAGAAATATCCATTTGTTTTATTCACACTCTCCACTTTTTTCCTTTCATTCACCAGAAGGAATTTGCATTTGCACTAGAACAAATTAAATCTAAGTTTTCCCTCTTTCCCTCTAATTCAGAGAGCAAAGGTAAAGAAAAAAGAATAGTATTTCTTGATCAATGACTCATTATAGACCTTTTTTTGTGCACTCTTGGAGTAAATTTATGAGTCACAGGGAAAAGTGGGTTAAACTAAACCATCTTGTAGCCATTGGAAAGTCCAGCTGTGCTATGCAATGGTTACAGACCAAGAGCAGCTACCATGATTTAAAAGAAATTTGTAAAGTAAAACAAATTCAGTTTTGTTCTCTGAGAATGCAAGTTTCATCCAAAAAGCAAGTAGTATTTCATACTCTTAAGTACCTGTTCACCATATGATTTCATATTACACTTGTGACATTCTATACTAACTATAGGAAAAATGCAATCCTCTAAGCCATCACTGGAGCACATGTTAAGCTGATTAAGGACTGGTTGATTCACAAATCTTTAAAAAATAGTGGGCAAGCAGCAAGTGCAGAATCATTATTTTCATTAATAATCTGAAAAGAAGTTTAAAATTGCTGATATTTTATATATGCAAGTACCACGAAGGTTAGAAGATCAGTCGGAGCAATTGTCTGCCCTGTACACCATGCCCAGTCAAGCAAAACACGTTTTCAAAACAAAAGCTGGGACAGCTGGGAAGAAAGAATGGAGATCAGCTTTCCGCAATGGGGAACTGCCTCAGGGTGCTACAAGACAGCTAATTGAGCAGAACAGCTCATATTTAAAAGCGTAAAAGATGTTTGGATGAAGAAACGGGAAATAATACTGAGTGTCAAAGAGATGGTACTTTCTCTGCATATGTCATCAGTGAGCTCAGGGCTAGAACACCATGTCCTTTGGGGGAAACCACACTTCAAAAAAGAAGGTTGAAAATCTGCAAAGAGCTTTGGGGAGAATGGTTAAAGCAGGAAAATACAGCTGTTAGGTGGAGACTGAAGACACTTATCTATTTAAGTTCATTCAAGAGGTGAAGAAATTACCTGATTACAGCTTACATACATTTACAATGAGGCAGAGATTTAATGCCTAACGAGAGATAGTAGTCAGAAGATAAAATTCAACAAATTCAGCATTGAACTATGAAGTTCAGCGAAAGTAACAAACCACTGTTTTTTAGATGTATAACAGATTTCCCATCATTTAAAGTTTTGAGTACAAAAGTGAATGTGGGAACCAATCTTCCTGGCTTAGCCACCTCTGGAGCATGGCAGTGCTGAAATAAAAGAGAATGAGCCCAGAAATGGGCTTCTGCTTGTCCACACCACTAAACCCTTAGCTCACTCCCTGGCCCTGCTTCGGACCACTCCAAGTAGCTCTCCCTGAAACAGTGCACACTCGTCATGGCCAGGTCACAACCACACAAATGCTCACTCCCGTCTTCTGCAATACCCTCAGTGGAGAAACAGGTAAAGTTTCTAATGGTGATGGAATGATGCAAATTACCTCAGCTGAGGAACTATTACATAGAACAAATAAATCCATCAGTTTCAGCCTAGTTTCCCTTACCTATGCTCATAGGAACTCTTTCCTCACTATTTTATACTGTTTTAGCTGACTGTACATAATATGCCAGCTCTCTGGCTACCTCCTTGCAACTGTTCTGTTAACCATTCAGACACAACAAATTCAGGATGATTTCAAGTGCTAAGTAAAAATGTCTCTGCAGCAAGGAACCTGATTCTATAAAAGCCACTGACTGATTACATATAATGTATAATCATATATATTATCTTAGTATTATATATTATATGCTATGTTTTATATCTACATGATATATTTCTATTTCTATGATGTTATATATAGATTTATATATACACATATATAATATAATGTGTTAGATAAAACCTGCCAAGAACCCTTTCTCTGTTGCAGGAAACATGACTCAGCTTGTTTTAAGTGATATCAAGTGTACATTTCCTTTTATGACTAAAAAAGTTATTAATGATCTTTGAGTCAGCTAAAGCCCCTGCAAGTAAAAGTGTAGTTTCATATAATCACAGGGCTTCTTAAAATAATTTTTCTTTGAAAAATGCAAGTATAAAAGAAATATATTTAGAGGCCTGTAAATGGTCTAAAATTACAAGGAAACAATTCCACATGCTTTCTTTTTAGTGCATTTCCACATGCCTGATGGTCCTCCCATGAGCTCCATGAATACTGATCATCAGTCATTCACACCTGACCCCTACACACTGTACTGTACTATCATTAGCGTTTCTACACAAATCATCTTGATCTCAGGTGGCTATTAATACCAAAGTCTGACGTGACAGATAGTGAAAATTGAAACTCAACTCTTCGAACTAGCATGGGGCCCTTAATCTCCCGGCTGACACGCGTGGTACTATAATTGCTTCCTCCAAAAGATGATCACCTAACTTGTGAGTCTATGCATTTAGATACATAATTGGATGGTTGTCAGTATGATGGAACAGGATACTGGAATTTGTGTTGCTAATTGCTTAAGGCAATAGGCAGAATAATAATTCATAATATGGTAGGGATAGCAAAAGTCATCAGAAAATATATTAGTTACCAGAGGTGGCAGACTGTCAGTGCTGGTTGGGGTATTTTACTCCATTTGTGTTACGGCAGATACATATCATGACAAGAGAAATGTCTTGAATGCTTCAGCCTGTGTGACTTCCATTCATAGCACTGTACAGTGTAATATAATGCAGACCAAACTTCTGGCCAAATAATCATAATGTGTTCACTAGTATCAACAAAGCTCACAGTCTCAGGCATAGAGATATTAAAAAAAAAACAAAATAAAAAAAATAGCAACTTGTCTTCCCACTATGCAAATAATAATTGACATAGCTGGCATCTATAGTTTTATAACACCTACACTTGATGTACAGGAAAGTCTCTTCTGAGTGGGGAGCACTCCATCCAGTATCGATGCCTGCAGTTTATGATTCATTCTGCAGTAAATGAAACAATTTGGGAAAGTTGGTTTCCTATGAAATTGCGCCCTTTGCTTCTTTATTCCTTCTCCACGTATGTAATAGCCCGGTTCTTCCCCTAATGTGTTTGTTGCCATCTCCTCACTATTGCCTTGAGAAAAGAGCTGGGCAGCCCAGGGGCATGGGCTGGCTGGCCAGTTGGCTGAGCTCTGGCTGCCTTGCCTTTCCCAGTAGTACAGTTGTTGTCCTCCCAGCTCAACAGTTTTCCTAAAACTTTAAATATGCAGACTGTAACAACTCTGAGACTGTTCCCCCTCTGACAGTTTGGATTTAAACTGGCCAAAGATTTAGTAAGATATGAGGAAAAGAATGGAAAGGAGTTGTACAGACAGACACTGTGATCATGTAAGTCTCATTTCATTCAGAAACCAGACTAGTAATTTCATGGGAATACTATAAGAGGCATAGAAAATATTTCTTGACCATAGAATTTGCCTTACCAAGAGCTTGCTCTGCTTGATTTGTTAAAATAGAGACTGAAAGATAACATCGTTACAGTGAATAAATGCTCTTACAAGAGGAAAATAAAGATTTTTTTATGTAGTAGAATAAACTAATAAGAACCAATAGTTTCAAACTGTAACTGCAGATATATCTGAAGAAATAAGTACATTAACAATGAGGATAATTAATTTCTGGCATGTAGTGGGCACGTTTTGGGTTCAGCATCCTCCAGTGTGCTCAGATGGGAGACTGGTGACTTGACTTTAGGACACGATTTGGTCAGAGATAACATGCCAGGCTCACTGTAAAGACTGGCTAAATAATAATTGAGAGTCCAAATCACTGAAAATGTCATTTTGGATGATCTTATGGGTCTTTTGGACTTTAAAAGTCATGGGGTAAAAAATTAAATGCCAAGTTAAAGATGTCTGAAATCAAGATATACGATGTAAGTGGCATCCTTCAGTTATGAATACAAGGGCTAGTGCTACACACCATTACTGAATAATAATAGCGTATCTTCCTCCCCTTCTCCCTTCTTGCTGAAGTGCCATTTACAGGGATTCATAAACTAGCTAATATATTAAAAGCTCGAAGTTTTAGCCACATTAGCTACAGAAAGACTCTCACAAAGGTCAGAGCAAAGATTGCAAGAATGCCCATATTAGAACATTACTTTTCTGTTGCAACAAATCACGATACTGCAGCTCACAACAGCAATAAAACTGCAGTGCTTATAAATCACTGCATAAAACAGGGATTTTTTTTTTTCATGATCGCAAGGCTAGAAATATTTGGGTCCTAATTGACTAAAACAAGTCTTTGTTTAAATAGGAAGGAAGGTTGGGGAAAAAACAAGGATAGCTGGATATGCTATGCTTAGAGGGAGAGCATTATAAGTCACAAATGACAATGTATTATTTTGAATGAGGAGAGGAAAGGGAAAACAGTGACATGGCAAGTGATGTTTTAACAATAACACTTTGGAAGTCTTATGAATAGACTCCTGACCTTTGCTGCAAAACAGAGGCACAAGGACCCTACACAGGTCTAAATTCATTTCACAAAAATAAATAGTATTAAGGCATTGTTTTAACCCATCAGAGCAAACGCACACATGACGATTAGTGCTTCAGTGCTGTATGTCAGGCAAACCCAGTGGTGATGTCTCAGAACAGAAAAAAACAAAGCACGATGGAGGAAAGAGCGTAAAAGGGAGTTTCATTCAGTCTTTCCTGATCCTTCTCACTCTAATTAACAGGTTTTTCATATTCATGGAGGGCTGGAGGAATGAGTTTTAGTTAATATCATTTTCTTAATGCTGTATGTGTGCTGCAGATTTCTCACACTAAGTCTATCCTACCTTGATATAGCACATGGATGTCTGTCTAATGTGTGGTACCCTAGATAAGGTGGGGAGCTGCACAATAGTAGAACTGAATGGTACTTGCAGAAATAATGAGCTACATTTCCATATGGATGTAAACAACTCAGTCATCAGCACACTGTTGACATTGACTTTGGCTGGACCTGTGTCAGTTAAATAGACAAGCTGCTGCTTCTCCTTTTTATATGTGGGCAATATTATACTGTGTTGTCTCTAGGACATAAAAAACATGCAGAACCTTATAGACTAGACCAATATGTCACAAACAGTAGGTCTTTTACGTGTATACAGGTAACTTCCTTGGCTGAAATACTATCAGCTTCCAGGAATTTCAGACCTATGTTGCTTAAAAAAGGGGACAAAAAGTGAAACAGAAATAATTTGCATTGAACTTGCAGCCTATGTTCACGCACATCTGGTAGCCCACAACACGCGCTCTGGTATGAGTTGTACAGTCTCCAGGTTTAAGTGCAGATCTGAATTTTCAAGGTGAGAGAAGCCAAAGCAAGGTTTATAATCTGCAATACAGTCCTAGGCTACACATTATGTTACTATTGCCCTTTAAAATAAACAAGGGGCCATAGGTGAAGAGTTTGTGGAAAGCAGCTCATTTGTTCTAACCCAGCTCACATGCGGTGCTAGAAAGCAGCAGAGCAAAAGCATCCCTCAGAGCAGCACAGAAAGCTCATTGTAGGGAGCACTGGAATGGGATATGGCACCTTTCACCTCCGGGTCACCCATTTCCATCCATTTTCGGCTAGCTGGGTCTAGAAGTTATTACCATCAGAGAGGCGTTCAGTGAAACGAGTTGGTTGTCTCTGTGCAGCCTGGAAGGGACAGCTGCCCAGATCACACAGACTAGCCCTGCAGTTCTTCCCCAAGCCCTACTGTTCTCCCAGGCTCCAGCCATGGCCGCTCAATAATCATCCGAATGGCCTGAAGCTCTGAGGGCCACCAGGCATACACTGCAGCCTTCTGTTTCACACAATGACAGACATGTCCACCCACTGAGAAAGAGACAAAGACCTTCTCATGTTCCTTTTGTTCCTCAGTACTTTCTTCCCTTGGAAAGATCTGCAAGAAATGTTGTCCACACTTTTCTGTAACTTTTCCACTTTTGCCAAGCCCAAGCATTGAAAAGTGATTGGCCATGCCACAAAAATCACGAGTGTTATAAAGCATATTCCATTTTATATTCTTCAGTTCTCTTTTGATTTTTAATATTTGGTTCATATTTTCTTTTTCTTTTCTTTCTTTCCCTTCCTTCCTTCTTTCCTTCCTTCCTTTCCTTCCTTTCTCTCTTTCTTTTTCTTCCTTCCTTTCTTCCTTCCTTCCTTTCTTTCTTTCCTTTCTTCCTTCCTTTCTTTCTTCCTTCCTTCCTTTCTTTCTTCCTTCCTTCCTTTCTTTCTTCCTTTCTTTCTTTC
>NW_010188813.1:248405-254058 GCF_000695765.1 Mesitornis unicolor
CTTTCTTTCTTTCTTTCTTTCTTTCCTTTCTTCTTTCCTTCCTTCCTTCCTTCTTTCCCTTTCCTTCTTTCCTCCTTCTTTCTTTTCCTTCCTCAAGGAACTTTGAGATACTTATACTCACACAGATCCAGAAGCACGGCCTTCAAGGAATACTTCAGATATTGTGATTATTTCTTCATTAAAAATATGAGCTGGCAAGAGTGTATGCTAGCGCTGATTTAATACGCTGATACTTGCATTCCATGCACAGTGTAAATGTCACTAACTGGCTCCCAGTGGAGCTCAGAGGAGGTCAGTAAGATGAAGAATCAACTATAACATGCTTGGTTCAGGGCCAGAGAGAAGAATATTGGGTCTTTGTTTATAGCAAGTCTCACAAAAAGCCCTGTAAAGAAATTAAGACTCTCTGGTACAAACTTGGCAGAGTTGCCATTCCCAGTTGCTTCTTACCCTTCCCTGCAGAGGCAGATGGAGCCTAAATCTTTGTGCTTCCTCAGAGAGTGTAAAGATCCCTCGATCATTACACAAAATAATATTTCACACTTCTTGTTTTGACTCTGAAAGTTAATTTTTCCCTTTGTGCTATTATCCACCCTCCACGAGGATTCATATAAAAGATTATGGCAAAGAACAATGTACCTTCAGAACATTAATTTCTTCTTGCATTTTCACATATGCCACCCGATTTATTTGCCCATTATCTGCTTCCTCCATGCCCTTGTGCTTCCTGTACTTCCAGGCTGCCTACTGCAGCTTCCCAATGTTGCTGGCCACCAGCCAGGACCACAGCAACCGGCTAAATCAATCACTTCAGCAGTTTAATCACACCCTTGCTCTGCTTTTCCCCCTTATATCAAGGAAATGGCCTGCAATTCTCACAGACAACATGCTCAGGAATGAAAACATACTGACTGCTCAGTCGAGCCGTGACAGGGCAGCTTTCCACACACCAGCCAGGCATCACAGGGCACTGCAGCAGAGTGCCAGGGTAGCAAACCCCCTCCTGCTGATCTGCTAATCCAAGGTCCCATCTCAGCTTTCCTCTGACTTCAAGCCTTGCAAGCTGCTCACTGGAAGCTTTGGCAGAGTAGGCAAAAAATATTTAACCTCCCTTTTGACTCCAGCAACACTCACTAGGCTGGAACTAAAAAAGGTTTAAGGCACTGGATCCTAGGAACGGTTGTCATAGTCTAAAATCCCTACACACCGTTAACCACTTAGAAATTTAGTTTCATAATATGCAACACTCAGCGGCAAAAAGCAAAGAGTGAAAAGAAGGATGTGAGTTTTTTTGCTGCCCTGCAAGAGATGCCAGTACAGAAGGAAGATTCCTCACACAAAGTCTACAAATATGCTTGGACACCTGTTATTGCTTTATATATGCATACCTTTACTTTTTAAAACATGGCTCAAGGAGCTGCTGCTGCCATTCACCTTTAAGCTCCCTGCATATCATTAAGGCAAAGGGCACTCAGAAGAGCAGCTGATACTTCAGAAGACATAACTTAGCTACCACCTTATAGGTAAAGTGGAAGAACAAAGACAGTATTTAACCCTTTTGAAACTGGGCATGCATGAAGGCAGGAATGCAAGATTCAAAGGATCAGAAAGAGCATATATGATCAGCAAACCTGCCACCATAACCAACACAGATCTGAGTATTATGAGCTTTGATCCTGGCTCCCAGGTCTCCAGGTGCGCTTGCATTGGAGATAATAAGGGAAACAAACATCTAAGGCATTATATGGATTTTTTTAATAGATCACACTCATAGAGTTAAGTGTCTACAGTCAAATTTAAGTCTCATGTGTCCAACCCTCCGTCAATAACAGACCTTGTATTTATCACTATATTACACATGAAGTATGCACTAATGGGTGTTTATGTGCTCTCTAGAGGCTTGAACAAGCATCTGAGCCAAAGTTGCAAGGATCAGTGATTTTGCAGGGCAGTATCCTGTTTAAAATAATTTTTTCAGGGTGATTCAAGACTGATTTTTTTTTCCCTGGAATTTCTAATAAATGGAAATAACTAAATTTCTAAGGGCCTTAGATAATGCTCAGAAAGTTGAGTTACTGTTAATGACATTCTCCTGGGATGCAGGACACTTTGGTTTAACTCCTGCTGCTGCCTGACAGCTGAACTGGGGTAATCAAACCCTGCTGATTCAGAGAATTAAAAAAAAAAAGGCAAACTAAAATATAACCCCATTCTTGGAGTTTAGATTTTTCTCACCTAATTTGACCTGAACTGCTTTGTCTTTTGAGATCCACTTATTGCTCATAATAATAACATTTTTTTATTGTACCAGAACTGCTTGAAGCTATATTTCTGGTTCTAATAAAATAAAGCTTTAAGTATAGCAGAGTATTTTCTCCACCCTGTCTGACATGAGCTATAATCTGATTTTTTTTCTCCCTTTCATGAGCACCATCTGTTTGTGACCATTAAAATCCATTTTCTATGCTGAAGAGATGGGAATTCAGAGGGATGTGTTCAGCCACTGTCCAAACAGTACTGTCATGCCTAAGGGATCCATTACAGTCTGACACACCCAAGTATTTATGAGCCATAAAATGCCTGCCTAAAATGGCGATTCATCACCCCACGCATGGGAGACACTGACAATGACAGAGCATGTTGTAGCTGCAGAGGGAGGAGGGGGGTTGTATGGGTTTTAGGAAGATTTTTTTGAACCAGCAGTGTTATATAGCATCAGGTTTTTCCCACTATGGCACCTCGTTTCCAAGCCATTTGCTCCGACATTTCTCACTGCCAATGTTAAATTAACAGATGTCTTGGAACTGGACCACAAATGAGACAGCTACAAAGTCACCGCTTCTTCGCATCATTGTCTGCTCTGGACTCCGCACTCACTTGGTGTGAAAGCAGAGCATCCTGCTGCTCTTCTTGGTGCAACACTCCCTTCAGGGCTGGTTGAGCGACAGGGTGCAGCTCCCACGCCTGTGTGACTCAGTGTCCCCCTCATTGCATCCAGCTGCCACCAAAGCAGTCACATGAATGAGGTCCCAATAGACTTTTTTTACCCATTACCTTTGAGGCAGGTTGTATTCCCCCACTGCAAAAGCAATGTCATTAGAAAACCGATTAGAGAAGCAGCTCTGCATCTGAGGAAGTCAGGCAAGGCAGCAAATAGGGTTTTTCAGCTGTGATTTAATACATAAGACAGATAAATTCAAGACTTTTGCTCCACATGGCAGGTGGAGTGTATCACACAGTTCCCACACCCACATGAGAAACTGCATAAGGGAACAAAGAAAAGGAAATACAAATGCTGGTAAGAAAACGTAAGTGCAAGGACTGTCTTGTATAAAAACTGGCTCTGAATGCTTCTGAAACTTTGTGAACTGAACAGACTACTGTAAAATTGAGACGGAATTTATATAGCAACACCCAAAAAATCACAGCCACTGTGGAAGCTATTTTATTTTTATACTTGCCAATCTAATACTCCGGCACTGTGCATGCCCAGATAAGCAACCATCTTGGCTAAACTGTGCTTCTCAGCGCCTACCACCCTTTGGAGATTTACAAACAAGGCTCCTGCTGCTTACATTCCCCAGGGGAACCCGAGCTGACAGGCGTGCTCGGTGAACACCAGCACACACTGACAGCATTTTGCTAAGCAGAAAGCGCCATAGACACAATTCTGTTTCGTTCAAAAAAAAAAAAAAAAAAAAAAACCGGGGAAAATAAAGGAAAATGCTGCATTAAAAAAAAAAAAAAAAAAAAAAAGACTGGGAAAATTAAGGACAAGCTGGAGCAGGAGTTCTTAATTGTGGTCCCAGATTTAATAAACACTGTGCACTGAATCAAATGACAGACACACACACAGGCCCTTGTGACTGAAACTGCAGTCCCTATACCTTGCTAAGTGTTTTCACCAGTGGACTGCAGAGATTGAACTACAAAGCCTGTTCTCATACATTGCTCCTCTCTGAACCTTCAACTGCATTTTCCACAGCAGGGACAGCCTCAGCAGTGTCCCCAGCCTCCCAGCAGCAGCCTGGGCATTCCCCCTCAGCCCCAGCTCTCCCATTTTCCAGGCAAGTTCTCCCAGGCAAGTAGGGAGATGTCGTATAAAAAAATACCATTATCTCCAGTTACTTTGAAAATAAATGCATGATTTTACAACCTGCATCCAGTGGGATGACTTTAAACCTCTGCTGAGTCCTGTTTTGGTTTGAGCACTCTGCAGGGTATGTGAGCTGGTGATAGGGGCCTATACTTCAGAGTGTCTATCACCTAACTTTCAGGTACCTACCCATTTAATGTACGTTTCTAATTGCTATCTCCAATTCATATCCCAGACCCCAAAACAGGGGCCTAAAAGAATCACCCATCTTCAGTCCTGTACTGGATCTGAGTACTTAGTTCCTTATGGCTGTACACCTTAAAGACAATTAATAGGATCACTTTCATCAGATGCTTAGTGAGATGCCATTGAAATGGCAGTATCCTAAACACCAAGAAAATGGAGACAAAGAAAGACAAAGCACACGAGGCTCCTTCAGCAGACTAGAGGGAAAAAAAAACGTTTGCTGACCTGCTACATCAGTTTATATCTTTCACTGAGGACCATTTTGCCACACTCACAAGAAACACGGATCAGAGAGCAGCTTATGCATTTAACATACTTAGAACTGTTGAAGAAGTTCTTAGAAATTTTCTCCCTATTCTTGGATTATACCTCGTGGGCTAAGAAATAATTGAAGACCTCTGCAGTAGCTGCGTAGCTTTTTCATCTGTGCTATACAAGATCAAAATGATGTGTGCACGTGGGCCTTAGTAAAGAAGGGCAATGCGTTATTTCACTCCTAGGTGCTGCAAGCTCTCTGATTTCCTCCACCGCATTAGGCAAATGAAGAGGAAATAGGACCAACTTACACAGTTTAGTTCTAGCTCTAAAATATCTCTGTTTCAGGTATTTAGAGGTTTGGGTGATTAACCCAGCTATTAATGAGGCTGTTGAGCTTAGGTAATGGGAAAAATATTACAGTGTGTGCTAATCTTAACAAACGCTATTCAAGGGCAGAATGTAAACATACTGATAAGAAGTCAGCAGTTAAAAAAAAATAAATCTGCCACCTCACAAAACACGTGAACTATTTGCTTTCAGGGGCTTCAGCCAAAGATGTAAACAAAAGTCTGAAGGAATTTGCATTAAAAATCGTGCCTTTTCTTGGCACGCTTAAATACCGAGACACAGTGAAATTCTCACACTCGGGAAAAGAAGGCGGCTTGTAAAGCGTGTGGCTTTCTGGCTTTTGGCTGGCTGACAACGACCACGTTGAGAGGGCGTACGACGCAGGCAGCGATGGCTGTCGAGCACTCCTCGCTGTGGTAGCTGCTGAGGTGCCGGGTCCAGGACAAAGCGAACCCCTGGACCCTGTCGCTGGCTGAAGAGCAAGTTCCGGGGAGTTCCCCGAGTGGGTGCACCCCTCCTCAGCGAGAACAGCTGGGGCTTTGGAAGGGGGTGTCTGCTGGGTTCTGTGTGTTACCGACAAATAAACCGGAGGCAGTTCACTGAAGGACTGCTTCACGTTCATTTTATCGCATGGATGCGAATTCCCTTCTGCTCCCCGCCCTGCACGGACACGAACATCTGCACATGCGTGGCCACAAGCAGCCA
>NW_010188813.1:254172-254393 GCF_000695765.1 Mesitornis unicolor
TTCTCCCCTTCCAAGTCCCTGACGCCTGAATGACAACAGCTATGGCGCGGGTAGCATTCCAGCTCCTACTGATGGGGCCTTCCCGCAGCTGCGCAGCCCCCCCACCTGAGACACCCCGCCCTCCTCCCTCCCCCGGACTTTCGTCTCCTTTCCCGAGAGCAGGGGCCGGTTCCCTTTGTAACAGGCTCTCGGGGGTGCCCAAGCTCCCGTGTCCCCCCTGC
>NW_010188814.1:0-17163 GCF_000695765.1 Mesitornis unicolor
CGAGCGATTCTGTGATTCTGTGATTCAGAAGAAGACGTTTTCAGTCCGTTTATTTAGGGAACAGTGTCTGTCAGGTGCCAGGTATCTGCTACACAGGCATGGACCTCCCTGGTTTCCCAGAGGGCAGCTGGAGCCCATGATTTGTCACAAAATATCAATGATCTCACCTGTATCAGTGTGTCTCAAGCCCTTGCACTGAAGTTCAGTTGCTTTTAAACTTTTCTTTCCTTCCATCCAAACATGCTGGAGGTTTTGGACAGATGAGTGTGCTTTTCTCACTCCAAGCAGGGACAGACAACGTGATAAACGCCAGTGTGTTTGTCAGTGGGAACAGCACAAGTGTCTGCTCGTCTGTTATTTCCTGTGCTTACCTGGAAGAGAAGGAAAGTTACCCAGGAAAATCCACTCTGTTGGCTGAATGTTTCATTTGGGGGAAACTGTGTCAAGTTTACAGGTACCATGGAGCAATGTAATAGCTCTGAACTTGGAAAACTGAAATGGGATGGGATTTGACTTCATTAAGCTCCTGAGGGTTTAGAAGAATCAGCCTCTGAAAAACTGAAAGGAAAACTGTCATCCTCCCACAGCTGACCCCAATTAACTACCAAAGAAATGTTCAATGAGAGATGAAATAGAGACGAAACACATCTCTGTTGTCCCAAAAATCTTTCTGCAAGACTCGTGCCAACTTTGCATTTCCTTAATCTCTGACCACAAAGATAAGAGAAGATTACACCCGAGCAGGACAAGCCAAGCACTGTGTAGAATAGGGATCAAGCTGTTCTTGCCATAGCTCACTACGTTACTGCTATTTGTTGACATATTCTGTGTCATTTAAGTA
Source organism: Mesitornis unicolor (assembly GCF_000695765.1). NCBI lineage: Eukaryota > Metazoa > Chordata > Aves > Mesitornithiformes > Mesitornithidae > Mesitornis > Mesitornis unicolor. Next base: position 842 of record NW_010188814.1, read on the forward strand.
ACCGACTGGTTTCTCTGGCAGTAAAGTCATACGGGTGCCTGGGATTTTCTGCCCTGTACTTGATTATTTCTCCTGTCTACACAGTAAGAACCCAATCTGTCACTGGATTACGTAAATTTACTTAGCAGAGACATTTGAAACAACTGTGTGAGAACTGTCTGCTGAAATCCTAAGGCCCTTAGGTCCGTGAAAGTGAAATGTTGTTTCTGGGGGGGTTTGGTAATATATTCTGCAAAACACAGCCAGTACACAAGTCTCATTTCTTTCTCTCTTTTTCCATCATGCACATGTTTTATTTTTAATTCAGTGTATAAATAACAGGGTTTTTTTAGAAGACAATTTATTGAGGAGTTTCTTTAGCTTGTTTTACTTTTTGCAATGTAATGCCCTCGATGACTTTTTGAGGTTGATCAATGGCAGAAGTCATTGGAAAATGAAAACACTGAGATCCAGAATGAATGTTTGAAGCTGAACTAAAGCACTGGGGAAAATCTTTGGGCAGGCAGGGCAAAGGGACTTCCATAAACCCCAAAGCCATCTATGGTGCCACTTGTCACTCTTGCCTGAGTTTCACTGGTGTTGGAGCCTGACTGGGAAGCTCAGGAAATACGATGCATTTTCCAACTTCATAACATTTATAAAGGCACAGCTGGAAGCAGCCAGAAAAAACTTCTGATGGATCTCCTATAGCTTATTTTCTTTCTCCGTAGAAAAATAAGCAAGAAGATGACATGAACATACCAATGTATACAGCAACTGGGGTTGCTTTTATTCCTATTTCATAGTATGGATTAACAGTCAGGCTTCTCTCATCCGCCTCTTAGCTCAGGAAAGTCAATTAGCTTTCTCCAAATATGACCCATATTGCCATGATCCTTTGGAGAAGGAAGTGTAGCAAATAGCACAGATGTTTGTGGGATGACTCCACAGCTTCTCCAAGTACGCTCATGTATTTGTGTGGGAGTACGTGGGGAGCTGTGAGTGACCGCATGGATGTTTGGACCCACCATGCAATGTGACATCTTCCACTGAGCTCAGATCTCCATCCTGCTCTACCTCTGAGTAATTCCATGGATCTGCTGCTTCTTGGAGGTTGCTGGAGGCACAGAATATGGAAAGGGCAAGACCTCAGCAACAGATGATGGCTTCTTCATTGCAATAGAGCCAGGAGTTTAGTCAAGCCAAACTGGACGGTGATGCAGCAGATGTTTATGGTTATTTCTCATTTTAAATCAGATTACAGTGATGTAGTGATTTACTCCATTAGGGATCTTCCTAAAGTGACAAAGGATGTTGTATGTGATACCTGGTTCAGACAACACCATAACAACATCGTGGCATCTCCTTCCAGCTCTTCCCAGGCCAGACTTGCTCAGCAGACACTGATTGCACACCCTTGCTGCATCTCCTAATTGTTTGTTCCTGCCATTGTTCAAATTACATCAAATGCAAAACACGGGAAAACTTTTCACTTGACTTTTCAAAATTAACGAAACGTTTTAAAAAATGTACGGGTTACAAAAATCTCCAAGCCTGCAGTGCAGAGACAGCCAAGGGCAAAGCACTCACAGCAATCCCGTTGCATTTAGCTGTGTGACTAATCAGTGGTGCCGGGAATGCGTATGCCATAGGTTTGCAGTCACTTGCAATCATTGAAACACGACGACGAAGCCTTAACTTTCAACCAGAACCACAGTATTTATGAAAAAAATATCTTAAATTAATCATCTGTAGAAAGATTGCAGCACTGGTCTAGAAGGTCAAGAGGTCAGTCTTCAGTCCTGCCAGCAACTTTGTCTTTGCCCAAGTCCTGTGAACCATCTGTGACTTAGTTTTAAAAAAGTGGATAAAAATTAGGGTTTTTTTTCTACTTAAAGAGTCAAAATGAAAAAGATTTGTCATTGAGACGAAATTACATCTAGGGGAAGTAGTTAAATCACTGAGTGAACTACTTTCATCGAGCAATATTGCATTTTCAAGGCTTTCTGGTTTCCTAGGAAACCCATTTTTGCAGTCACCCAGTCTGCCTGTGGTCCCTGGCTGGATGGGTCAACCCAGTGGTGGGATTATGGGGCTTTCACTGCAGCTTGGGATGGGAGGGCTCCTGTCTACGCCTGGAGTAAGCAATGGGAGGTCACGGCAGAAACACTTGGTAGGACCCAATGGGAAGGAAAGACAAAATATCCATCAAGACATCACAGAAATGCTTTCTGTTTTCAGTGACAAAAATTTTGTAAGGCACGTATATTTCATTAATGCTTTTTTAAATGGAATCCCTTGGTTCTTCCACTGCTGGCTATATATGGAGTGGGTGTTTTTAAAAAATATTTTATTTTAGAAAGATTGTAAGGAAAAAAAATCCTCCTTTTTTAGATGGAGGTTTTACAGAGTAACAGGAAAAAACAAATCATTGCAGTCAAAATGGGGACAGCTTTTGTCTCAGTAAACATCCGATTTCCATAAAATAAAAGAATGTAGCAGTATTTTCCTTAATTAAACCAACAGGAATATTTAATATTTGTAAGATTCCTGAGTAGAAACATGTGTCTACTTCATTAAGCAGATAACACAGGTGGCTGCCCTCCACTGTTCGCTGTCTTCCCCTGGATATTGCACTGGTAATACAGTGCCAAGGTGTAGCAGCTTGCGCTGGCTCCTATTCAAGTTGACTATTTTAATTCAGACGCTGTAATCCAGGTAACTGAGTCCACAGACCTATCGATTCCTAAAGAAATAGTCACTCTGAGAAATTCTCACCTGAATTTCACAGAGTTTTCCCTCTAGTAAATGACAAATTTTTAAAGTAATTTCTTGGCTTAATTTTAAGTTGTTTAGAAAATCGTTTTCAGAATAAGAAAACCGGTGTTTTTCTAGATGGCATTAATTGTTCATTTCAGTGTCTTAGGTAATATCCCCAGCTCAAAAAAATTTAAATGCTTCAAATAGGAACGAGATGTTTTCAAATTAGAGGAATGAAACTTTTCGGCTGCACAGAACCGATGACGAGAAGACTGATTTCTGTTCCTTGCAGGCTTTCAAAGTGTTGGTAGATTGTCCTGATGCACAACACGAAGCATTTCCAAAATCTTCCAGTTCTTCAGGGAACAGGAAAAATCTTCCCACTCAGTTCTTGTCGCAACGGAGGTATTTCATACTGAACTTGAAAAACATTGACAGATTTCTTCCTTCAGTCAAAGGAAGGCAGCGCGAGTTTGTGTGTTTCAAAGAAAATTGATATTCTGGCAGACAACAGCAATGTCTATGTGTGTATCTCTCAAAATGCAGTTGTCATCCGATGCAATCGTACCGTGAATCATATCCTGAAGTGTTATATAAGGTTGGGGCTATGACGAAAATTTAGCAGTTTTTTCCAAGTAAAATCTGAATCCAGCGAAAGGTTAAAGGTGTTATTGTTTGGGATTTCATTGCGACAATTACTGAAAAGCAGAAAGCCCTAAAATTAGGAGCCTAGTTATTGAGTATATTGTATTTATAAATGGATAAACATCAGTGTACAGCGGGTGAGTCTAGAGAACAGCTTTTCTGGCCTGAATTTAGAAAACCCTCAATTCTGACGAGAAATAAGAAAGGTCCCCTTGGTTATGTAAGAAGAAGAGCCAAGCGTCTCACTGAATAATCCCGACGGATTATACGGTCCCGGTGAAAGTCCAGTATTAGCCAGCAGCCAATAGCTTCACATCTGGAATCGGGAGCCGAAAGTCAACCAGGGGGTGACACTCATTAAAAATAGATCTGCTGAACGGTTAAGACGATTATTGGTGCTGATTTGCAGGATTAGACACAGGGAGCAGTCTGTCAGGCTATTTCTTCACTTGGCTGCACAAAAAGCCTCTCCGGGGCTTGGATAAAAATCGATTGCATGGGCAGACTTCTCCAGGGGCAGTGAGGGCAGCGTTTGGGAGGTTTAGGAGGCACCTTCGCTCTGCTCCTTGACTCTGAACTCCCTTGCACAGTGATGCTTGAGGCCAGAGCTGAGCACATCGTCAGTCCTGCAGAGAATGATATGGCTTAAACATTGGAAATGTAAATTATTGATGTGATCTCCCAGCCTGATGCTGTGAAATCTTTGCAGCTGGGTTTACATTGAGTTTATTGAAAATTGCAGGTGTAGCAGGAAATGTGCAGGTTCATTTCTTGAACAATGAGGGTGACTGTTCTGGGTACATGGGAGAGACAGAGAGCAGTGGATGCAATTCCTGCCTTGAAAAGAGAGGTGTCAGCAGGACTGCCCAGTGGGGGCTGGCTGAGCAGAACTCAAAGTATGCAATAACCTGACTGGGAAACTGGTGTTTTGCTTGTTACTGTTTCTTCTTTATGCTTATTTTCAGAAGTGTTCTGTTTTGAATGAAAACACTTAGTGAATATTGCTGGAGAAAAATAGATTCCTATTTGAGAATAGAAATTCATGCTTTTTTTTGTGAGTAAACATACAGATTGAATAACCACAGGTTATTTATTTCCTGAAAATCCATTTCCCTTCATTTGCTGAGACTTGATAGAAAAACGTTTTAAAATAATAAGCACATTCAGAAAGATTACAAAGTGTGCTCTCTGCCAAGGAGGCAAAGTTTAATCTGTCAAAGAAATCACTACAGGTGGTTTGCCCAGATCTTGCTGATTTGAATAGATACAAGGAATTTCTCATCTCATTCCTGTTGTATGTCTTAACCAAAGGCAAATGAATATTGTGTTGAATCACTGGAGCACTGAGCTTTCCACTGGCCGTTAATGTAACTGCTGGACAACCAGAGCTGTACCTCAGAAATGCAGATTCAGGCAGTTTATTTGGTAATTGTTTCATCAACATGAATTCTGTTTTACCTGAGGTTGTGGCATCCATACTTACAGTTCAGACAAAGCTTTCAGCTCAAGTGAGAATAGAAAATGTGCTTTTCTGATTGGGTTTTTAAAGCTCCCATCTGTGGCTTGGACGAAACATTTAAATATCCTTCCCACCTTCATTCAGATACTCTCTCCTGACAGATGAATGTTGCTCATAAGAAAACCTAACCATGAACAGCAGTTGATTCCCCCATCACAGAGACTGGATGCAAAGAGGTGATCCACATCTCAGCAGCGCCAATAATCAAGAACCAGCCAGCAAACCCAGTTACCAAAGCCATCACAGGCAATAGCACTTCCTAAGCCTAATGGCTGCACACAGCGTGCGATTTGGAGACAATCTCACTCAGTGCTTTCCCTGTAAATAATAACAAGATACAATGGATCTGTGGGAATTAAGTTCTTAGGAGGCGGTGATGTCATCTCTGCAGATTCAGGGCACTATTCACTTGCTTTTGGGAAACATTTTATAGTTATATAATATTCTTCAATCCACGTTCTGGATCAGCTTTGTTCCATCAGGCTTTTCCCATTACTCTAATGACTTCTGTCCCCAGCTTCACAAGTTTATTTGAAATATGTATTTAAAAAAAAAAGAAAAAAAGCCAGGGGAGCCAGCATCTTCTAAACCACCATCGTTGCTCACATGGTTATAAATAATAAGGACTGTTTAACCGAGGGCAGCTTATTTCTTATCTGCAGCAATATTAATGCCCTCCCTGTTATCTAATTCAGCATAATGTAAGGGGATTTAGTGGAGATTAAGGGAGAAAGTGGGAGAAGGATTTATAGTCTTTTGGGCCATACTTGTGCTCCCAGGAGTTTTGGCATCACTTCCATTAGAAGAGGTGATTGCTCTCCGAGGAGTTAAAAAGAATTGGGAAGTGCTCTTACGCCAGAGTGGAAAAGCCCTGCAGTAAAGAGAAGGAATTGTTCGAATTTCCAACTCCTGCTCTGCTGCTGGGGGTGAATCGCCTTTGTTCCCAGAGCTGGGTCCTGAGCAAAGGCCGATACACCGACAGCACTTTGTTTTTAACAGCTCTATTCCTCTGCTTGCAGCAGAAATCGGATCCAGAGATTCGCTCCCTTAGGATCATCCAGACAGTGACAGAGTACAATTCCATAATATAATATTATCAAATCAGTAAAATTATTGCTCCTGAGGATGCTCCAGGTTCTGTAAGGCTGTAATATATACAGGCTATATATTCAACATTCCCCGAGTGAATGGATTAAGGTTTATGAATATGTATCAGTTTTACCCAGGGAGAAACTTTATACATATATATATGAGGAAGCTTTCTTAGAAGTCTGTTTCTATTTGTCCTGAACAGCTTGATATGATTCGTGGTGTATCTAAGGATCAAATCCCCAAGTTTGGCACTGCAGTCAAGAATCCAAGGAAATCTGCAAGCCAAAGTGCCCCTTTCTAGTAACAACACGAAATATTAGAATAACACTTGCTTGGCTGCTCATCGGTCTCACAGCATAAATCTCATCTTTTTTTTCTGAAGGCTGCCTATTCCCAGCAGCATTTTGGAGAAGTGAGATAAATCTTTTCATTGCAAACTTATTCTTGATAAGTATTTCCCATGCAGAAAAAGACTTACACAAGGTCAACCACTATTTAGTGAGATTTCAGCTGATGCCAGTAACAGGCTCCTGTAAGTTGTATGGGAGCCTGATTGCGTTAAGTAGCCTACACTGTTTTCCTGAGCATCCCTGACACCATCTCAGATTGTGTGTATAATGCAAAGTCAACTATTTTTTTCCCTGTGGATGTGACATTGGTAGGTCTGCACAATTACACCTTGATGAGGATGAAAATACGATACCTTCAAGGCAAAATTAAGGCACTGGGGTATTTATGACATTTGATCTTACGGTTATGCTGAATGTCATTGCTCATTTTAGTTTTAACTGAGTAAAAGCAGGTTAGAAACTCAATACTCCTTGTTCTAAGCTGTATAGTGAAATGAATGCCATCTTTCCACAACCCCACAGCTATAGCAAAGGATGTTTAAAGGGCAGTAACACTCTAAAAATGTCAAAATGGCCATGGTCCGTTATCTCTGTCATTTGTGACCAGGGATGATGGACATCAGCTGTTTTGAAGCAGGTTGGGGGTAAATCCATCCACATCACTGGATTTTACAGCCTACTCATTTTTATTGCTTATTATTCTGAGCAAAAGTAGTAATCCTCTGGGAAGTGAAAGAAAAAATAGTCCTGGATAAAATAACAGAGCTGTAACTGTGCTGTTCACTCGTTTGCATTCACAAATGGAAACGATTGTATTTTGTGAGTGTGAAGGTTGTCGCCATTCTCTGGTCAGCTTAATCCAGACAGTGATCCCATAATCCACGTTACATTTACTGGCTTCTCCTTCTAATCGGTTTGGAGTCGGCACGATTTCTTCCAAATGTTAATGAAAACCAGGGAGCACTTAGTCAGGAAAGCAAATGGAAATAAAACCCACATTTCCAGACATTATTACAGCTAGTGTCTGACTTTGGTTTTATGTCACAGTATTATGTCGAGTGTTTATATTATATTATAATATTATGTCTTTGTTTTTTCATGACCCGGAATATTAGAGGAGTTTGATATGACCAAGAAAACTCTTGTTTAGGAAATCAAAGAAGCAATTTCCTATGGAATCTTCAAATATTAACTTGTTTTGTTTGCGTTTTCTTTCCAAGAAATATGAAAATTATGTGCCAGGTTCCTGAACTTTCTCTGTTTGTCACCTTATTTCCCTCTTCTTTGAATGCACGCAGCATCCTTGTTAGGCTTACCATGAGCATCTTTGTATCAGCCATGACACCCCACTCTGCTGTTATTATTCCTTCCCTAGCGCAGGAGCATCCCTGCATGGACCTGCAAAGCCACCAAGGGGATTCTCACCAAAATCCCTTTTCTGGAGAAAACACGGCACAATTCCAGTGTAACATCTCCTTCTGGGTGTGTATTCATACATTTTTATTGCAGCTCAGTGTCGGAAAATAAGTGAGATGCTTTCTCCTATTCGGTTTTGAATACCTGGAGATCTTCAGTGGAGAGGAGCCTCAAGTAGCCCCACTATCAGGGCTGAGCCAGTTGGTGAGTTGGGCCGGGCAGGCAGTGGTGTGGCATTGCAGAGTGTGTGTCACCACCTTGGCTTCTGTGAGTCCTGTCTTAAATCCAGGGACGCATTTCTGGTGTACTCACAGCTGAGATTTTCTTAGGGGTGCTCTTTTCTCAAGAGCACAACCTCATTTAATGCTGAGGACACTGTTGGCACGAAAAATGCTCTGTGTTCATTAACCTGAGGGGAGAAAAGAGGTAACTTAATTTTTGGACTAATTTCCTCTTGATGTTTGTTGCATCTGAAGGCATGTTCATGGATGACTTGTGGTTAATTTGTAGTCTTCTGTGAAGTGCCATATGTGAAGTGATCTGACTTTCATCGAATCTGAAATGAGAACCCTAAATCAGGCCTCTGTTTCAGTAGTCTGCAGCAGACTTCTTCAACACCACCGTACCTTATTATGTGTGGAGACGCTGAGTTTAATTGTGTTATTCCTGGCAAAGAAGGAGAAAAAAAGCAGAGGAAAACTAGTTCTAACAATCCAATTTGTGAATTATAACTGTACACTCTAATCTAATCATGTTTCTCTTTCCCCAGATGTGGAGAATTTTAAGAGGGCCTCATTACTGACCACTAATTAAATCTAATGTGAAAGAAATGTTAGATGAAATCTTGCCAGCGCTGGAGTTTCTGGCAAAGCTCCCATTGACTTCAGTGGAATTCAGATTTTGCTTTTTGGGCTTCAGACTCTTCTGAAGATTATAACTATAATTATTTATTATCTGGTGGCATCTGGGATCTCCGGTTAAAACCCAGGCCTCATAGACAGGTGAAGTGACTATTTCTTTTTGCGCTCATTAAACTCAGTGTTATCCACGCATAAGGATGCTACGACAGGAGTAGGGGCTCACACAGGAAGGACCCATAAAAACATCCATAACACATATGAGAAACAAGTAAAGAATGTGGGGTCCGGCTGCAGGGGGATGATCTGCACAGGGATCTCTAAGAACCGCTGCGAGCAATGGATGTGAAAATCCACTGTATTGGACTCTGATCTGTGGTATTTGCAGCTGTGTCCTGGCATGATAGCGACTTTCCTAATGCCTTCCTAAAATTAATTTAAATTCCTCACTCGTCGTTTCTCCCTTCCCTGTAGCACTCCCTGATCTATGTAGTTCAATTAAAAGGCAGCATGAGGGCAGTATCTACAAGAAGTTGTTTATTTCTGCACTTTATTGCAAATAGAAGTTCTCTAAATGCTCAGCTTCTAAAGCCACATATTTTACACTTCTTTTTATTTGTCTGTCCCCTAAGTTGCTAAAACTTGGCTTTAAAACTGCAGTGTGGGTTAACAAATGTGTGCTCAGCTGCCTGCCCGTTGGTTTAAACTGAGTTTGCCATTAGTGACAGCTCACGTGATGTGTCAGGCTGACAGGGCAGATACAGAGCGTATCAAATTTGCTTTCTTAATTTTCCATTTTGCTCATGGTAGCACTGCAATGAAGATTTTTTTAGCTGTGTTTTACCTTTCTCTTTCATTAGCAGTTTTGGACTAGATAGCTTCTTGTTTCATCTGTAAGGTGAATTGTGGATGAAAAAGAATTTAACTAGGTCTCTTTTAATGGGTGCACAGTGAGTTTACCACCTCTGTTGGTATTTTTAATGCAGGTTTCAATGTGTTCCTCTCAGCTGTTCCCACGTTGTACATGGAGATGAAGGTCTTGGGCAGAGTTTCCTTGCTGGCTGCGTAGGGCGATGAGGGAACCTGGGAGAAGAGCAGATGTATTTGGGTAGGGCTAAATTTAAGAATATTCTTGGGAAAAGCTTGTAAGAGGGTATTTCCTTGACAGTGCTGGAAGCCAGACATCTCCCACCAGTAGCTTTCTCTGAGACTTAGTAAATATTTTGTTTTCTACAAGCTTTTTCTGAAGTGCTTTTCCTGCACTTAGTGTACATCATGATGTTATTCCCAGTTATGGTTTAAATATAATGGAGTGCTTGTTTACACCATCAGTTGCAGGGGTACGTGTGCTTAGTTTGGCTGATTACAAACACGTTCAGTAATTCCCCTTCATTTGTGCCCAACGTTTGTATCTCTGAAGAACGATCGCTTACCGTGACGACGTCTGCAACTCTCAGCTTGGAACATCACTACGGGAGCACCAGAAGAGTCCTTTCAGTTCAACTGTGGAGTGACTGCTTCGTATGGAAAGGTAACGGCTGTGGTCGACATTTATCCTAAGTAGCTTTTTACGATGTTGTGTTAATGGTGTTAATGACGATAGGTGTACTGCTTCTGCCTGTCATTGCAATGTGGATAATTTGTCTTTTGATGTAGGGGAGGCCGTGTGAGTTCCCGTGAGAAGTCCTGTGTCTTACACAGTTCCTATTTCCAGCTCATATTAAGAGGTCTCCTAACATTGGTGTAGTGCCTTCTATTCTCAGGTGGATATTGAGCGTTAGAAATGGCAGTACTTCAGTATCACGTTAGGCATTCAGAAGAACCACTATGTGATAAAAATAAAACATCCCATTGCCTTTCATCTGTCCTATCTTATTCTGCAGAACGTGTGGTTTATGTCTGTGGAGACAGATCTGAAGCAGAGGTTGTCAATGGGGTGTGAAAGTCAGTATCAAGCTTTTAGCTGACATTAATTGATGCTGTAAAAGGCAGAAAAAATAGATGGTGTCCCAGGTACCTTGTCGTGTCTTCACCAGCAAGTGGTGCAGCACAGCAGAAACCAGGCTGGGGAGATGAGCTGCAGCTCAGGACCCAGAAGTTGCTGAGGCCCCACTCTCCACACCATGGGACTTTGTGTATCAATGCCATTTGGGAGCAGGAGTTCTCAGATCACTCCTTAATCTCAGCTTGCACGTCCAGGTGTTTGCACAAGTCATTACGTGGACCAGCAGCGAAGACTGTACATCTTCTTCCTCCTCCTATTAAGAAAGCATCCTATGCATGAACATTGCAGTATCTTCATCTTAAAAACTCTTTATTCTGATTGGGACAGACATTCTTAAAAAAATGCCTAAGACACTCTTAAGTGTCTCAGCAGACATCTCTCAATTCTAAAGGGGGTCTGAGATCCCAGGCCAGTCCCAGTTTGCGGTGCTGTGCCGTGCTTTCAGAAGGTGGAGGATCCGTGTGTTCTGGAGCAAGGCTGTTTCTGTTGTGACATTTTGTGCACGATAAAAACCCTCGTCCTTTCAAGTTAAATCAACAGTTGTAGCAAAACGGCTAACAGAATTGCAGTCAGATTCTCAATTGCCTTTAAAGGAAGAGAAAATACTGTGACATTTGAGGATGACACTAACAGCAGCACTAAAATAAATTAAATGAATGTTATCTTCTTTTCCGAGTGGCTTTTAAAGTCTTTAGAATGCTTTTTGGATTGTTGCTGCTGAGTAGTATTAACACAGCATCAAACATCTATTTCTGCATAATTCATCTTTAGCAATATTTGATAGTCCTGAAGTAATGGAAGAGTCAATAGCAACTGGAAATGGAAGAAATGAAGCATCAGAAAAGATAGGATGCTATCAAATAAGAAAGCAAACAAGTTTCTGAAATTAGAAAATGTGAATTTGCATCTTCCAGTACTTTACTCAAGCAGGTTTGATAATGCTGTGTGGGTTACAAGAGATTTATCCATAGCTGTTCAGCTGCAAAGAGCTTGTGTAAATAGATTTAATTTCCAAACTAAATCAGACCTCACTCAAAATGAACACTTCTCTCTGTCTTCATGCTCAAATTGCAAATTTCTCAAGAAAGTTTGAGCCCTAACTTCTAGGCCCTCACTCCAGAAGTTTATGGTTTATACTTGCACAAAGCAAGCTTGGTTTGGAGTTTGAAGCTAGAGTCTCAGAGCAGGTGGATGTCAGGGAATTTAAGGATTTGTTCTGCACTTTGTCTAACGATCTAGGGTACTCTGAAGAAAAGAGAAAAGGTGTGTTTTGCCTTATGAAAAGGATTAAAAGCTAGAGATGACACAAATCGCGGATAATTGTTTTGAGGAAGAGATTGATTCTCCAGATGCGCTGTTCTCAATCGGCAGTGGCAGAGATTTAAGGAATTTCAGTGATCACCTTTTTCATTTGTCACACCATGACACCACGGAGGTACCAGAGCATCCGCCACCTCTGGGGTGGCGTTGGCCACATTTGTGTCTGTCTGGATGTGCCTTTCATGTGTTCCACAGCAACACAATCAGGAGCTCAAGCAAACAGAGTCCAATGCTAAGGTCCTGTCTGAGCTCACTGACCCAAACTGCAATGGTTTTTCCTGCCCCATTTGATATAAGACAGTATAATGCAACACTTCCCAGATTTTGGTGAGATGTCTGAAGTCCCTGAATGAAGTCCCAGTGAAGGACCAATCCCAGCCCTTATGATCAAGGCACAAGAGTCCCCAAAAAGAGTCTGTTTGTTGTATCCTGCATTACAATTAGTTCAGTACAATCCTTGCGTGAGGAATTACAGCATCTTATTTGCAGCATCTGTCAAAATAATTGCACCTCTCAGTGATTTTTATCCCTCTATTTCTTGTTTTAAGTATATTCATTAATTAAATTGCTCAGCTCATTTCAACGTGGCCCTGAACTGAAATGAGCGGTACATCATACTCATTATCCTCTGAGCATATTGCTTTGAACTCGCACAAATTAAAAGGCTTTCAGTCTGCTCATCCTCTTTCTTCATGCCTTTTCTATTTCACTTGTTCTTTTTATGGAGATGACACCGTAAGTTGTAGGTCTGCATGTTACCTGTTGAGTTGTAGGTGACAGAAAAGCAGCAGCACACCAGAGAATTGCGGTTGTGTGGGCACACAAAGTGTGTGGATTGGGATTTTGGAAATAAGTGCAGTTTTCCTTCTGGAGATGGAGGAATGGTACAGACTGGGGTGAATTGGGAAACACAGGACTGGAGAACTGAGATACTAAATGGAGGTGCCAGGCTGGAGGCAGGAAGGGATGGAGGGAGCGTGGAGTGACAGTGCATGTTGGAAAGGGTGGGATGGGAAGGGCCTGGATGGGAAGGGTGCGGGGTTGGCCCAGGGAGATGTGGGCCAGGGCAGTGGGACCTGGTGCTGAACTTCACCCTGTGCTGCTCCTCAGACATCTCTGCTGAAACCACTCAATGGGAAAAGGCAGATGAACGAAATTGAAATCATCTGCAAAGCAGCAGTAATTGGGGGATATTTTAATGCAGTAGTTCTAATGGCTTCCCATTTCCTGCTAGGGAAATGTGTAACTAATTAAGTCTATGGCATTCATTTAACTCAAACAATAAAAAGTGCTTCACGTCATCAGAGGTATTTAATAAACATGCATTTTCCTGTTGGGAGGAGGGGAGAGTTTGTAAATGAAACGTGAAAATATCTATTTATCTCCTTTGTGGATTCCAGCTAAAGCTGTTGTTGACACTGAATAGGACTTGTGGCATTGATTAGGATTAGTGTCTGCAGTAGCAGGACTTCTTTAAGACTAGGAATAAGATGAGAACTCGTATTTAAAACTAGTCAAAGGAATAAGTCTGGTACCTCCAACATCAGATCTTGGATAAGTGTGTGCTTACTTTGTCTGTTGCTCATAAGCACCACGAGAAGACTCCTCAATGTACCGCAGGACTGAGTGGGAGGATAGCGGGGATTGCCCCATGCTGTAAGGCCAGTAATCTGTTACTTGTTCCTACAGTGGCATCTTACGTGAGGGCTGAATACAGAGTGCAGAAAAAACCCAACATGTAGTATGAAGTCCTGGAAGGCTCAGAATAAACAGTCTCAACTGGTAATCTGCAAATTATAGCAGTCTAGGATTAAGCAAGGATTAAACGCTCAGAACAAGAAGGTCCTGCGCAGCTCTGTAAACCTGCCTCGGTTATGGGTGCATTCCTCTCTGCACGCAGTGAGCGCTGCCTCGGAGCCCCTTTGCAGCCAGAATACCTCACGGGATCATTTCTGTGCAAAGGAGCCCCTCAGATCTTGTTTTACTTTGAGCGAGCAGATGCTTCTGTGCCACTTGTTGCCTTCTTGTACCGATAATGCCAGGATCTCACCGATGCAAGGAAATCGTTGTGACTTTGCAGGAGGAGGCAGCTGTTTTCCACGGAGCCAGCGGAAAGCCGGGCGCTGCCGGTGCTTGCCCTTAAGATAGTCCTCGCCTTTGTACAAAGCTGAGGAATTTGCTTGGTGTCTCCTTGCATTGCAAGGCAAGTGTGCCAAGAATTTGACACCTACACTTTGCTGCTGGCCCACATCACATACCTCCCGGCAAATCTCATCATGTCTACTCATGCAGAGTGGCAGGGGACCCTTGAGCATATGTTTTGCTTAGTCTGCTCGTTTAGCTTTGGTGCTCGGCACTACCTGATTTATGTCTGGTTTCCCAGCGGAATCTGTTGTGTCTAATTGGAGATTATTCCAAGTGTCACAACAGAGACCAAATCTGACAGTTCAGCTGAGCACCGAAGTAATGAGTTAAATAATGCACCTTGGAAAACTTAATCCTTAAAAATCCGTTAGACATATCTTGTTTTCCAGGTCAAAGCAGAACGATATTTAACCTTTTAGAGGAATTCAAGTATCTGGGGATGGGGGACAAGCGTAGGACAGAGCAGTTAATTCTGTGAAGTGTGCAATCTCATCTCATGGTGCAAAATAGGTTTGCTCCTATTGTGGAAGACTCAAGAAAAATTGGATTTTGTTTCACTTCCCCCAGATCTTGTCCCAGCAGATGACAGCCAGACACAGAAATAAAACAAAGTACCGTATCGAACAGATATTAAATCCTGCTGCCAACAATTGGCTTCATTTTTCTAGTTATTGATTGCTGTCAAGGTCCTGTCTGGGGAAGGATACAAAATCCAGGTTTATGACAATCTTCCAATTCTTGCTCTGAACATATTTCAGTCTTGCCTCTTAAATTCCCTCACAAACATCATAACTTTATTCCCTAGATCAAGTGGTCCAGGTAGGCACAAAGTTATATCCTGTCTCCTGTGGGACAAGAAGACAGGCTGATGGAAATGTCCTGCTGGTCAGGCCAGGCCATCTGAAGTTATGCTATAGAGAGCATGTGCCTGTGAGTCCTTGGGCATTGCAGCAAGTCATGTGCCTACAGCAAAGACACTCCAAGCAGATCCAAACCCTCAAAGCCAGATTTTTTTCTTTACTCTTTGATTGCAACAGCGACCTCAATAGAGCCACACAACTTGTCACCAAATCCCCTGAGCCCTTTTGGATTGTTCTGTGCCAATATGCTGTACAGATGTGAATGCAAAAACCATCCCATCGTCTCCCATCTGGAATCACTTCTGCCTAACCGCTTCTCCCAGGAGGCTAAAAGAACCCATTTTCTCCAAGGAGGTGAAAGAAGTTGGCAGCAAACTTCTCAGAGCAGTGGTTGTAGCAGTCCTGAGGATTTGCCTGAAGCAGTCACAAGACAGCAACGAAATTCCTGCATTCCCCAGTCCTCCTATGAGGGTTGCCTGAAGCAGTCACAAGACAGCAATGAAATTCCTGCATTCCCCAGTCCTCCTATGAGCCAACAGGCAGTGTCTCTACCAAATGTAGGGGACCTTTCATGGATTCATGAAACCCCATTCACTGGGTTCTTACATTTGTTCTGTTTTCTCCATCTATTTCACACATGCTAGCCCAGCGTACAACTCTTTCTTTGATCTGAGCACCAGATCAAAGTATCAAGTCAGCTGCACATTTCTAAGGAGATTAAATTTGCCCTTGTGGTTCATCTGAAGCCTGGCAAATCTCCTTTGTGTGTTTTATGGTCCAAGACCCCAAACCAGCAAAACCCTACAGCCCATCTGTAATGTTAAACATATGAGCCCTCCTTCTATGGGACTTACTCATGTAAGGTTACGCATAGGTTTAAAGCCTTGTGCAAATGAAATGCTCTGCTTCTGTACACTTACAAGTGACCTTCACCTGAGGATTACTGAAATGTTCTGGGCTTGTAATTTGATTTTTCTCTTGGGACTGCTTTAGAGATGTGAAAAATGGTTGCAGTCTTCACGTGAAGAGGGCTTGAGGGAGGATGTTGCCGAGGGTCGAAGTGATGTGGGACTTGTGGTTGCAAACAAACCAGACTGCTTTTCCCAGCAGTAATTGGGGAAGATCCATTTTGGAGATTTAACTTCTACCTTTAGGTTCCAGAAAGCAGCTTTACCACAAAAACAGAGGTAAAGGCTCTGAACCAACTCTAGGCTCAGCACCATCACCAACAGAAACGCAGTGTTCTCATCCAGATCCGAGCTGTTTGCCCACATGGCCAGGAAAAGAACTAGAGAAACCGTGCCCCATTTCCATCCAGTGGTCAGCAGCATCAGAATACATTCGTCAGCTAATTTGTCCAAGCGTTTTCTTGGT
>NW_010188814.1:17194-82837 GCF_000695765.1 Mesitornis unicolor
AAATTGCTGTCTTGGTACCTTTTATAAAAATGGCCTTTTTTGCTTTGGGTTGCTATATTTAGCCAAGCGTATCCTGCAAGCTATATTGGAGTGTCATTCACAGTTGAAAATAGTCTTGTGAGGTCAGCAGCCAAACACAGAAAGGAACCACCCTCCAAAGGCTTCCTTTGGACTCTGCACATCCTCTCCCATCAATGGAACTATTCCCATTTTGGTGCACATCATTTATCTGTTAAATGGCAAACGTCAAGGTAAAACATTGCGAAAGGAGTGGGAGCAAGAGGAAGCGGTGCCTACTTTTCCTCTCCTTTTGCACTGTTTTGTAGTCTTTCCAAAATGTGTTTCCTCTGAACAAACTGCATGCTTATTTATGGTTGCTGATGAGAACCTAAGCCACTGATAGCTTTGATTTGCATAGTTATTTGTTCTTTTGCAAGAAAAATAGAGAGCAGTCGCTTGTGCGAATGTGAAATCTATTACAACCATCCCAGCTCTTGACTAGGAGGTGTGCAGTGAAATGCTTCATCTGAAAAACGAATTGCTCCTTTAAATCCTTTTGACCTGTCAGGAAAAAAAAAAAAGGAAATATAAATGCAAAATGAAATGAAATGAAATTAAAAGCAACAAACCACTTTTTGATTCAAATGGGACTGAGAGAAATCTAAACTGATGGGGGAAAAACCCTGGCTGGTGTTATCTGTGGGATCTGCAGCCTGGGAAGGCTGAGGGAGATAATCTCAAGGCAACATCTTTGATTTAAGTCCTAGGGCTGAGGGGATAAAGGGATCTCTCTACTAACATAAAGTTAGGAATGAGCAGGGATTTTATTTCATTTTGATGCTATTGATAAAGCCATTTTGACTTGTGCCAGTGACTTTAATCACTGGTGAAGACAGCCCAGAGGGCCGTGCCTTCAACATCGATCCAACCCTGCTGCTCCAAAACCCAGGTCCAACCTCCCCATCATCTCCTGGGTCTGCGCTGCCGTATTTATTCATTGCACAGAAGTCAGCGGCGCCGTAGCTCTGAGGAATGGGGAGATTTGTGCTTGCTGCCATCGAGACTACAGCTGGTATTTCATCTTCAACCCATAAAAGTTGCAACCCATACTTCTAAAATACACTCTCAGGGGCTGAACTGATTGAGCCATTGCTGCTGCTCATAGCTGGGAAGGAAGAGAGGCAAGTTGCCATGTTTTTCCAACCCTTCCTCATAAACAGCCTTTGCTTTGATGTTTCAGAAGACTTAAACATCGATCAACAGCTAC
Source organism: Mesitornis unicolor (assembly GCF_000695765.1). Lineage (NCBI taxonomy): Eukaryota > Metazoa > Chordata > Aves > Mesitornithiformes > Mesitornithidae > Mesitornis > Mesitornis unicolor. The sequence goes on from NW_010188814.1 coordinate 18,462, forward strand.
AGCCCTCAATAGCTTATTCCCTAAGCTGATGTTTGTAAATAAAGTGGAAGTTGTAATCCGCCGTAGCCAAAGGTCAGTTTGAAAAGGAGGAATGATTTACACATAGATCCTGTCTTTGCTCTCACAGATGAACTGGGCAGCCCCTTAGGCTATAAGTCATAAACATTTGTTTGCACAAAATCATAAAAATTAAATAGAGTGTGACATTTTGCTGTGATATCAAGGAAGCAATGGTGGGGAGGAATTTCTGGCAATTTGGGTTCTCTTTGTAGTAAAGCATCTTTTGTAAACCACTCCCATGGTCTTTACTCCTAAGCCTTTAAGACTCTGGGGGCCCTCCTCATCCCCAAATGTCTCTGCTGTTGCTCTTGATGGTCTCCATGTGGGAGCAGGCTCCTGCACTGAAACCCCCATCTTCCTCAGTGGTTCTCTGCCCGAGGTGAAGGTCACAGCAGAGGCCTCGCAGGGAGAGGTGCTCCAGCAGCTGCCTTTGCTTTCCCCAAGCCACAAGCTCTTTGCTGACAGTTTTCAAGCTTTTGTGATCTCTGGAATTCATCACTTTCAGCAAAAAACACAGCATCTGCACAGGAAACGTGTCCTTGGTAGCCCAGCATCGAAGGGCTGCACACACATAAACCACAGATAAATGTGGTAAGCAACTCAGAGCTTTCCTCCAGCTCTAGCAGTGATGATGGGAAAGGGAAATCTCCCATAAATTACTGTTGTTCTTTTAAAAGTTCGTAAGCAAACAGCCAGGAACCTCTTTTGTTCTTCACAGGGGCCTGTTTGTGCAGTGTGGGGATGGCTGCTGTGTGGGAAAGGCAGCCCTCGAGCAACGAAGGATGCCCATGTTCAAGGTTTTCCATGAGTGCCACAGCTATAGGGCAAAAAGACATCTCCTTAAAACCAAATATTGTGGTGAAAAGGGAAGTCACAAACTTTCTTAAACCAGGCTGTTAAAGAAAGAAGTGCAGTTTGCAAGAGGCTGGTTTGTGAGGTTGAGCAGTGAGGCTGGTGTTTTGCTGGCGAATTCAGAAAGGTTTGCACTGATTTGTAAAGCAGCACGGGCCAGCTGAGGGAGCACTGGGCTCCCTGTAGCTCTCTGTGCTGTCAAGGAGGAAAATGCTCCAGCGCTGGCTGCTAAACCCATTTTAAAAATAAATCATTATTTTAAGCAGTGGTTATTTCATTACTGTGGTAAAGGAGATTGTGACCATTTAAAGGGCCATGATAGAATCTGTAATATAATTAGATGATCCTGAAAAAGCAATAGTGGAATTCAATCACACTGAGCAATCCACATGCGCTTCCTGAAGGTGATCAATCCCTGTGTCAAAGGAAGCCTTTATTGTTCTCCATCCCCCAGGGTCTCCTTCTCCTACCACATACAAAGGGCTTTTTTGTCAGGACCAACAAATTTACTTCCCCAGCATAGCTGAAGATAAGAAAACAATGTCTGCACTGTCCAAACAATTTGTCTTTCTTTAGGCCCTTTGCTTTTCTCTTTCAAAGTTTTGCTGTTTCCCTGTTTTGGGGATTCTGATGTACAACTGATAATACTTTCCCTGGGGTAATGTTCTGTTATCTTTACACCAGTGTAAAACTGAAAATCAGTGAAAATCATCTGCGTCCTGAACTGGGTACTGAAAGGCAGCATTCCCATCCCTAACTCCATGGTTCAACTGATAAAAAACTCTAAGAACAGAAGCCAGCATCCAAGCTCCTCCTTTGGTGGCCCTAATGTAGAATTAGGCTTTTTATTGTCCTTTCCCACCCATGTACTGTCAGATCTGATTTGTAAAACACTGACCCAGCACTCAGCATTCATTCATTAATTCTACCAAAAATGTTCTGGTTTGTAACCAGAAAATTGAATTACCTCCTCTATTTAATTTTAGTACTTTCCACCTTTTGGCTAAGAAATTGAATTATTCACGTTGATTTTCTGTTTCCCCTGTGTAATAATGAAGAGCTCTTCTGTGTTAAAATATAGCTATAAAATATATATGGTGTCTTTCCACCAGGTAAATTCCACCTAATTTATACCTGTCTGAGCTTGTTGATAGGGGTTATGTTAAGGATTGAGTTGGTATCTATCTTCTGTGGGAGGCCTCCAAGGCTCAGACAGCCTGGGAGAAGTAAAATGAAGTGTCTGACTCAATGAAGCTACCATTAGCTAACGGTGCTCGATTGCAATTAATGCACTGGTCCTAAAGAGAAAACTTTCCTCAAGAACCACGTCTTCCCAGCAGCAGTGAGAACCCCAGTAGGTTTCCTCCACTAACACGCAGCGCCGCAGCAGTCGGGAGAGATTAAGGGCATTTCCCCACGGCTTCCCAGTGGAATCAATGCTTGCTAATCTTTAGAAAATTACACTAACAAGCTCCAGGCCTGAACCGCAGGAGTTCGGTGCGCCAGGCTCCGAAATCACGCACAGGCCATTAACGTATCAAGGCTTTAATGAACCAGAAAATCTCTGCTAAGCAGAAGCCAGGGGGATGCTTTAAGGTTCCCACCTCTCCTAAGCTGGTCTTGTGACAGACAGGCGACTCCAACAGCAAAATTGCCACTTTTGGGACTGATCCAATCTGGGGAGCAGCTCCAGGTCCTCACAGGTATTTAGGCTTCGGAGTCCATGGAAGCGATGATCAGGAGTTTTTGAGAAATCCTGAACTCCAAAATCCTCGATTGGCAAGTTCAGGAAAGCCTGCTGGTTCTTGTGCTATAGATGCTGTGTGTAGTTTCAAGAAGAAAACCTTTTTTTCTCCTTTTTCAAACCGCCAGGCAGAACTAGAAGGTGTAACTGCCCAAAATGCAATTGCTAGAGGGGCTGGCAACTTCAATGAAATCTTGCTGTAGCCTGCACTTAAAAAAAAGCTTTATCTTTTTCTATCAGTCATAAAATCTACTTATTTCCTGAGCAGTGTTCTAATTTGCTTGATGCTTATGAGATCTATTGCCTGTTTTCTACTCTGTTTCCTATTGGGCAGTTTGCAAGATTGTCTAATCTCTAAAAGAAATAAGCATCTGTTTCCTTCATGGTCTATGTCTGATTTAAGGTAGTTATATTCCTATTATACTCCTACACAATATATCCTAGAGAAAATAAGAATAACTGATTTTTATTTTCCTCAAAAGATATTTTAACTTCAAGATTCAAGGGAAATGTACACTGAATCATTCTTTTAAAGAAACAGCCTGCAAACTTTTGTCCCCAGTCCCAGGAAGAATTTGGTGAGCCAGCTCCATGTCATTGCCATGGACCGGTGCTGGTGGCTTTGCAAAACTGGCACCCGAGGGGCTCCTGCCTTTAAAGTTCTCTCAACTGGTGCACCCCTGTCCATCCTGATGTACCTCTGTCCATCCTGATGTACCTCTGTCCATCTTGATGCCCCACTGATTTGAGCTGCCCAGGGTTATGAAGGTAGAAATGAATAAGAAAGCTGGGTTTTCTCAAGGGAAGGGAGAGAGATTAGCAAAACAAGTAGAAGGAAAAAGCAAAATGTTGGGAAAAGAATGGAGTGCAAAGTCTTGGAGCTAAATCACATCCCCCTGTGGAGGCAGGCAAGGTATTTTCTCTCACTCCCCCTCATTTTGAAATACTTTGATTGCAGTTCTCTGCATGTGTCAGCACTGACCATGAATGGCCCTTCAGAGGTTTTTGCAGAGCATCAACACACAGACTATGTCGCTCCTTATCAAGGAAGCCACAAGAATCTGCATCTCTATGTGTGGTCCTTATGTTTGCAGTATTTAAAAGAATAACATAACATCTTTATGTTTGGTCTTCGGGGTCAAGTATTTGACTTTTGAATCCCTAGGGGTTTCTCCAAAACAAAAGGCACTCGGGTGTCTCCGCTGCCCTGAGGTGGAGTCTCAGCTCCATTTTTTGTTCTCAAATGAGGGGCTTTTCGTCATCTCTATCAGCAGCCATTGTCTCCCTTCTGCAAACCCTGTCACTTAGAAGGTTCAAATAAAGCAACTTTCCCATTCAGACAAAAACAACCAGACATGCATCTTCAGGATTTCTGTTTTCCAGAGCTTCTTAACCCCTGTGACCTCACTTCTCAGATTTTAATAGGAAATCTCTTGTTATTTTTTTTCATATTGCTGATTCTGATGCAGGGAAAGGTATTAACTTAAGTATTACTTAAAATATTAACTTAAATTTGGCTCCGAATTAAAAATGTTGCAGAACCAGCATTCTTTTAATGCAGCCTTTGAGCACTTGAAATGTTTCCTTGCATAAAGTCCTCAATGAAAACTGCATCTGAAGCCAGTATTTGCCCCCCTGCAGAGTGTGAAACCCACAGATTTCAGCACAGATACTGCAATGCCTGTGCTCTGAGAATCAATAGCAATTTCACTTGCAGTGGGAACAGGATTTCATCCTAAAATCCAATGGTCCCAGAGCAGTTTCACCCTGCAGAGCACCCTGCAGAGAATTTGCTGCTAAGTGGGAAATTTAAAGCAGGAGAGACATAACTTGAAACCTTGCCACCTGAAAAACTGAATTAGAAATAGTGTCGGGTTCTTCTCTCTCTGCTGTCAGTTTTCTAACCTTACACTCCCCGCATTCCTACTTTACAGGGTCAGGGTTTTCTCTTCTCTGTTGTTTTCTGCAACATGCACCCAAACAGCAGAAGCAGTCAGGCATAAATGAGAAGCGATCCTAAAATACTTCCCATGTATGAAGAGGGAGGCCAAGCACGGACGGATGGATGTAGAGCCCTCTGATGAAGTTTGGTTTCTGTAAACTAGGATTTCACTCGTACTGTGCTGTAAACCCTTTCTGCCTATCCTGGCTGAGATGGGGTGGGATTGTTTTATATTTTGGAGTGCCCTGACACAGCGAAGCCGTCAGAGGCTGTAAACACAACCCCTGCTCATCCCTGCCTCTTGGAAACACTCATCTGCTGTCAACGCTGCTCTGCTGTCAACCGCCACTGCTCTTCCAGCCTTTCACTGTTCCCTTTTCCCAGTTCATGATCCCAGCGAGGGTTAAAACTTGCAGACTGGGGTACTCAGTGTAATTGCAGTTCCAAATGTTAATTTTGCCTTGGAGTGGGGACCATCTTTGTGCTCATTTTGTAAAGCAGCCGGAACAACAGGCTCTTGCTCTGTGGTGAGACCTCTCCAGTATTACACTTCTGCTTGCAATGTCCTTTTTTCACAAGGACACATTTTGGGGTGTACCTTGGCACCACCATCCCTTAATTCTCAAAGTCCAGGCTGACTGAAATGTAAAGACCATCTGCTTTAATTTGAACTGTTCACATTAATGCTTTTCCTTGCCTCATTCCAGCCCTAGTCATAAAACCCTCTCTCAGTTTTTCTCCTTTCCTTAAATAGGAGTTTCATCCCCTCTGAGGAATAGCCACGAATTCCAGGATTTGCCCTCGTCTCCCGACCTTGGGCTCCCACTGCCTCCTGACGCAGTGGGAGGGAGGCAGCGTGCACCGTACAAGGACACGCAGCAGCAGCCATGGGGCTGATCCACCCAAACTGTGTTCGATGGAAAGGCTCCAGCTGGCTCCAGTGGGAGCTGGATCAGTCCCATACTGGGAAGGGTAATGATCTGGCTGTTGAGCCTGGCATTTGTTAGACCAGAGCAGCAAGCAGAAGTGCAGACATTACTCATGTCCCGAGATATGCAGAGCTAAGGCCAAGATTTCTTGTGGATCTCAGTGGGGCTCCGTGGGGCTCTTTCAACGTCTCAGTGGTTTTGCCAGTAACCCTTCATCGTCTGGGCAAAGCATCAGGGCGCTCGTTCATCTCTGATCAGCCAGCCCCTCTTTTCATGGTGACCCCAAACCTTCCATCTGGAAGGAACTAGTTTACCAAGCCCTCGATCAGAAATATGCTGCTCGTGTTTCAGAGAAACCAGAATTTATTCTCTACATCTGTTCTCCACTGAGTATGGAAATTTCAACCACTTTGAGCTAATGTATAATGAGGAGAAGGTGAAACCAGCTGAAATGTCTCTTGGTGGAAGTGGTCGGCACTCTCAGCCTTCCTATCTGAAATTCTCATTCTGGGTAAAGAGTTGAAGTCCATAAGAATTTTTTTCTGAAAATTTGGGAACAAACAAGTGAAATCTATTGGTATTTGGGTTTCTGATATACCTGGCAAAAAAGAGCTTTATTAGGAGTATTACCACTTAAAGTATATGTGTTTACGTGGTCACTTTATAAGTAGTGACAGCTTACTATAATTGCTCCCCTTGTGGGGGGAAGAGCCATTAGTTATTCCTGTGTTGAACATGTTTTTTCCATGTTTCCAGAAGCTGCTTTGTTTAATGAATTACTGCTCCAGTAGATACATTATGCCTAATGCGTCTGCTTATGCATTCCTGGGACTTTGCATTTGTCCCAGCGACTGCTTGGAAGTTGCTGACTGTGACTGTCACTACCGGGCTGATCTTGCAAATATTCACTTGAAAGAAGGTGCTTATGTTCTCATTTATGATCAGTTCTAATCTCTTATCAAACAATCACATGCAAAGCCATCAGGACGATACTGTGTTACATGTAATTATAAATCTAAGTTGTTGTAGATGAGAGAGAGAAGCACATTTTCTTCCTAAGAGAGAAAAACTGTAGGAGCCTGGCTGCTGTGCCAGGTCATGTGTGACCTGTGTGTAAGTTATGGAATTTCTGACCTAAATTCCAATGCTTTCTCATGGATATAATGATGCCTTCCTATAGTATAGGCTACAGGAGTGGTTTATTAGTCTCCATTCTCCCTTAATTTGAGAAACTTCCTTCTGTTGATTCAAGCAATGTTTAAATCTGTTTTGCTTGATAGCTCTTTGAGGATGAGGAACTGCTTTGTAATAGTTCACAATTAATGCATATAAGCTGATTATTGAGATGTTTAAATATGCCAGTTTAGGTTAATAACAGCAGTGTGAAAATTTGCCTGTATCCAGAACTATCCAGCCACCTTGCTGGTAATCGTCCAATAAATAGCAATGCAGAGCGTGCTGATCGTTACTCACCCTTTAGAGCCTTGTGTTCAGATTAAATAATACTTTGATTTGCAAAAGCTGCCTCAGAATTAGTGCCAGCAGCAAGTTCCCAAAGGAAAGAGCCTAGAGCAATGGGAACTGAGATGGACCTACACTGGTTTTCTACAAAGCTAATCTGAGATCTGTGATTTCACCCCTGGAGACAAAGACATGAGGTTTCACGTCTGAGGGACATGCATCTAGAGATGAAGAGACACAGCTAACACTTCTGCTATTGCATTTCAGTTACGAGCCTGGAAAAGCTCAGCCGTAAATGCCATAACTTTTCACTCACAGTCTGAAACAGCTGCTTAAGTCTGCACAGAAAAGTAAATCAGCCCTGCTGCAAAGAGCGTGTCCTGGGTTTCTTTGGCAGAAGTGTTGAGTTAATTGAGACAGAAAGTTTGTAGTAACTGCAGGTTCTGCTGAACTGAAGCCCCAGATGAAAGGAGTTTTACACCATTTGACTCCATTACCTTGTCATGAGAAGGATTTTTCCCTCTACGTATGCATACATGCTCAGCAAAATATGAATTTGGGGCTTGCAAACCTCAGTGCCCCAAACCACTCAAGCAGATGTATTGCTCCAAGGCTGACTTGTGACATTGCAGTGCATTCTCCTTACAAGGACCATTCCTATGCCTACAGCTGCACCAAGGAGCTGTAGGAGGTGGCCTTCAGCCATCAGCTGAATTATCCTTGCCATTTTGTCTCTGAAGGGCTTGATGGAATAAGAAATGCTTTGAATCCTCTACTACAGCTGCTGAGTGTCCACTCAATCCCAACGCATGGACTTTGGTCTGCATCGCTCCTTTGACATAAAGTCTGAAGGGAAAATATGTACAGTGGAAGAGGCTTTTACTCTGGATGGGAGAGATGAAGTTCGGAGCACACAAATATATGTGGACAATAAAGGAGTTGGTATTTAGCCACACAAGAAACTACGATTAAATTAATCCACCATTCTCCTTTTTGCAGCTCTTTGAGGGAATTAGATCAAGAAAGTAGCAAAGGAATGCCACAGTCTGCCAATAATGTAATTAAGGAGCCAAGCCTCATCTGAGCTTTCTTTTGCCAAAGAGCTTGCTGGATGTAAGTGGGGAAAAAAGAAAGTCAAATTCAAGACTTTAAGGAGAAGATGGAGAGATACTGTGAAAAAGTATTTGAGTATTCAGCTATTCTCTTCCTCCAGCTCCATTAACACTCTTGAAATGCAGAAAACACGAATGATGAAATAATGCAGCTACTTTGGGAAGACTCATCAGAAAAAAAGGGATTTTTTAGGGCTGGTTATACTCAAGAATAGGTTAATGGCTTTGAAAGACAGGTAGACTTGGAAGGGGATCTGGAGCTCATGCCAAATCAACCGCAAATGTTTATCCCATGCTATGAAAACGTGCTAAAAGAATGGTTCAGACAAACCAGATGTTCTCCTTTGGCCTGGACACTTCTGGAGTGTCCTGATAAAAACTTGGAGGGTCTTGGTTTTCCCCTCTCCTTTGCCTAGGACACAGCGTTTTCCCTTGCTCCCTGTTTTGAGGTACAACAGTGGGAACTTCTGCCACCAAGGAGGAAGCAGAGACCTTGGCCTGTTTGGCCTCTGATTAGATACCTATTCACAGAGGTTGCTGTGTTTCAGGCTGGACACAATATATAACGACTTGCTCTCTAGAAATTATTTGTCTTGGGACACGTCCAGAATTGCTGGGCACTGGAAATCTCAGATAAATGAACCCTGAAGCAGCAAACAAGTTGCCAAGTGGGGCAAAACTGGACTGCGAATCTGAGCAAAAACTCTGGCAAGCCCTGTACCCACTCTGCAGGTATTAAGTAGCCTGTATTAGGAAGAGCTCTAATGTACCCAGCAAAGAGGTTTGATGATGTTGTTCCACTGCTTTTTGAGGGGGCTGGCTAGGGGAGCATGAACAAACGAGAAACATACTGGAGATTAGAGTTTATGTATATGCAAGCACATATAATTATACAGAAATACATATAAAATTTATCTTTATGTAACATATATAGGTATATAGTATGTAATATTTAACTAGAACATTGAACCCCAACTGAAATAAACATTTTCCAACATATAAAATTCACATGGTGAATGGCAAGAGCAGCTGTGTCCTGCAGAGATGTGACCATGTTTTGTAGCCACATTCAAGGCTAAGTAATGACAGAACCCAGAGCTGTAATACAGCGTGGTTTTTAGCACTGCTTTTAATCTCTGCCTGGTGCTAATAGAGTGTTTAGAGAGTTTTTCACTTTGTGCTTAGCTAACAACCTCTGGATTGTTTTGCTGCAGAAGCAGGGACGCCCACTGCTGAAGTCTCCATGCAATATTTAAAACACTGACTTTGTCATAGAGACGTCACCATTTTTCATGCTGTTGTTCTCCCATAATGTAAACATCCTTTTCTGTGCTCCCTTCTCTGCCTTGCCCAAATGTTTTACTGCAGCTGCACGAGAGCGGAGCGTGGAAGCGAACTGAACATGGCAGCGGATGCAAAGCATCAATTCACTGCGGCTGAGGCATCCAAAGTACCTTCATGCTTCCCCTTGATGTCAGGAATGGGAAACGTAATAGGCAACATCTGTGGCAAGATGCAAGTTACTGTCAACCTAAAAACGAGTGAGCAGCAGGAGGACAATAACTTTCCCATTAAAGAGACTCCATTCAGATGGAAAGTTTTGTGCTGAGATAAAAGGTGGAAAGTCTCCATGGGTCTCTCCCAGTCCACTGAACGATTCAGAAGGATTTCAGCTGGAATACTGAACCTTGCTGCTCAGGACCTCACATGGAGACACCAGGGGAGGAAACCCCTCTATTACTCTTTCAGCTCCTTCAGAAAACTAAGCTGTGTCTGACTGCTGGAAGAAGTCCCATGCTCAGCTGAGCAATGAAACCTGCCAAGATAGAAGCTATGAGATGCATCCTCTGAAATAGGGGTACATACATCTAAAGAGAACACTACCAGAGGTCTCTTGTGTTTTCCTGCCACACAGAAGCTTGTAAAAGCTGTCTGTCTCCCCAGAGGGCTTTGGGAGAGGGCTCAGCCCCAGGTGTTCAAGGGCACGTGTGGATGTCAGCAAGTGGTTTTCAGAACTTTCTTGCAGGAATTTTTTGCTTTGCAATGGTGGTTTTGCATCTCTTGATTTCTGATTTTGGAATGGCATCTAACTGTATCTAATGTCCAAGTCAAGAGAGGGTTCAAAACTATGCCTAGGGGAAGTGCAAGGGTCAGCAAGCGGTTTTCAGAACTTTCTTGCAGGAATTTTTTTGCTTTGCAATGATGGTTTTGCATCTCTTGATTTCTGATTTTGGAATGGCATCTAATTGTATCTAATGCCCAAGTCAAGAGAGGGTTCAAAACTATGCCTAGGGGAAGTGCAAGGATGGAAGTCAGAGTCTGAGCTCAGTCTGGGCACCAGGAGTCAGTGATGAATGAGGTCCAGCCCACTTTGCAGAGCTGTTGGACAGGAGAAAGCCTGCATGTCCCCTTCAGACCAGGTAGATGATGGAAACATATGGCCTGACTTCCAGACACTCTCCTGAAGGACATAAAAGGGAACATTCCCAGATAAGCCCAGTCTGCAACAGCTCAAAATACTGCTGTCTATCTACAACCAGCTTTAGATAAGACTTTTATCAAGAGGTCAAAGGCAAGTTGGATTTGCTATAGCTTGTTTAACCCTGCTCCTTGGATAAGAGAAGACAAGTAAAGCTATCTGCCTTCTCATAGCAAACTCCTTAAGAGCAATGGGATGATACAGCAAATGTGATTCTCGGACTCCAAAATCCTTGGATGTCTTCTAAGAAATTCTGAAGCAACATTACTGACTGCAAGCCTTAATATCTCTGTGTGGCTGATGGGCTGCAGTGATGTCCCTGCCCTGGCAGGTCCACACAGGGCTGCTGGTTCCTGCAGAGTGCTGAGGCTGTGCTGTGGTAGAAGCACATCACCAGCTCTTCTGGAGAGCATTGACATCCTCAGAGCTGATGTAAGGAGCTGTTTTTTCGGAGATCTTAAGACAGTTGCCTTGTAGTTGAACCTGGGAAATCGTTTAAGCGTCCTTGCCAAAATACTCATTGCTTCAGAGCAGCCGCAGCGAAGACTGAGGGAGTTCACTTGTAATGGTATGTGGGAAGTGGAGGTTAAAGGTTTCATAAAGGAAATCATATGCAAGCACAGTGCTGATACACATCTGGCCCTTCATCTGCCTGTTCAGTGTTTGCAGGTGCTACTGACAGGCACTTTATCTATTAAGTTGCTATTTCTGGATGTAGGCAGGACACTTTTGTTATGGGAAACCGTCTGTCTCTGGGGCTACAGGCAGGCAGATTTCAAATGTGGAGAGATGCAGCCCCAAGAGCAAACTGTTTGGCCTTGGCCAAGTCTTTGCGGGTCAGTGCAGGGAATCAGCCACCAAATAACCCGTTTCAGTGTGGTGTGCAATTGTGAATTTGCTAATGGCAAGTGCCTTTTAGATGGTTTTATTAGAGTTTATGCTGACAGGACTGTGATCCCTTACTTGTGCCTTACCGTGGTCCACGCAGGGTAACATGTGCCCCATGCTTCTTCAGAGTCCTCAGAGCGCAGCTCTGCTCTTTTAGGGCCGAGTATTCCTGAGTGCAAGCTTGCTGCCTCTGGGGAATTCAATCTGGCTGCTGTGCAGAGCATGGTAAAGGGCTGCAGATTTGCTGTAAAATCCATGCGCCTCCACAGACAGACTAACTCCCCATGTCTTTCATTTTAGGGTGAAATCTGACCTCCAGGGAGATTTCTCTGAGGTTTCCAGTCCATGACTCAGCTTCTCTCAGCAGTTGCAGTATGAGAGCTTTACAGTATGTCCCCCCCACCCAAAATATGCAGCAATCTCCACTGGCCTGAGAGGAAAAGGGTCCCTGCTCCCCCCCCCCAGTCCCTCCAACCTCCTCTTCTGCCTCCCTGCGGGGACACTGAAGTGCTCATAGAGGCGTTTTTTGGAGACAAAAGACTTTGGGACAACAGTGCCCCAGAGGGAACTGGCACAAGGGAGGTGTGAGCAAGAACAGCAGCTCTGGTGGTCCCACCCAGAGGAATGGTTTGGGGTTCGCAGTTGTCTCCCTGGGGCACACGGCTTCGCAGCAGAGGCAGAGCCACACACTGCACCCCAAAGGGGAGCCTCTCCCCCCAGCTAAGTACCTATCTACCTTGCAATTAATACGATGTTTTGATCATATATTTGAAGACTTCCTGCTAATTCTGTTAGTGGGATGCAGCACTCATGAGAGTGCTTCTCTAATGACATTCATCTGCTTAATTTATGTCTCATACGCAATAAAGCTAGTTAAAAGTAGAGACACTTTATATGCTTCTTTATAGGCCTTTGCAAATGGTCAGGGACCACTTAACATTGACCTCTGCCAGGCTTTGCGAGGGCTTGAGGCCAGATGCTTAAAGAGAATCACCTGTCTGTGTTTTGAATTGCTTTTGATCTTTTATTTCATCCTGCAGATTCCCAGTGGAGTTCACTGGGAGCAAACATCTGGCACAGACACAATACCCAGCTTTTCCTGCTCGGAGAAGGAATGAATCCATACTGAAACCCCAGATTTGGTGTCTTCCTGTAGAGCTGGCTGTAAAATACGCCCCTGGGTGAGGGGTTGTATCATCTGCGTTCCGTGTCACCCCTCAGGAGATGCTGCAGTTTCTTTTAGTTGTTGATTATCACATTTACCCACCTGGGTGGGCACACGTGAGGGACTCCTTTATGTGGTAGTCCATGCAGTGAGCAATCCCCATCGCTGCCTGAGCTCTTAGGCAAGACAAAAAAAGTAGCAATTATAATGTTGCTGCTTTAGGATATCTTACCTAAAGCACAGGTTGGAGGGGGGACCGTACAGATAAAAGTGATGCCATCGATCACTGCTGGGCAGCCCAGCACTTCCCATAGGTTTCTCTGAATTTCACATGGCAGGTTTAGCTGACGGAAGGCGAATCAGGGCTGTGGTTTTCCTGTGCTCACATTCACAACAAAACCACTCTGCATTTACTCGGTTTTTCCGATTTTCTAAAACTTAGGGTAAGTCTCACGGGTAACCCCGTTCCTGAGAGGTACCTCAGGCAGGACCCCTGGGCTGGCCACCAGCAGCTGGGTTTGCAGGAGATGGGGGGCAGCAGAGCAGCTGTAACCTTGCCTTCCCACCAGAACAGGTAATAGCAGCAATCTCTGACCTGCTTGACCCCCAGAAAACCATTGCCCTTTGCTGCTGGCAACAGGGCCTATACAGAGCTGGCAAGGAAACAGCAGCCCTGTAAGCGCCACGGATAAGGAATTGCAGCAAGCCCTGGCGTGAAGGTATGGTGATTATATCAAGCTAAAATGAGTCAGCTCATGCTGCTGGAGTTGTGCTCTAAGTAAACTCTCTCTTTGACATAATCTTTCCTTAAAAGTCAGATCTTTCCTCTGGGAAAGGGGAAGTCTTGGCTTAGGCTGACCTACCTCACTTGGCCTTGGCTGGAGAAAGACATTTTTCCTTGGCTTCACAAACACCCCGTGACTTTCACTCAGAACCTCCCTGAGAACGCTTTTAAAAACCATTATTTAATTCACTCTAACCAGGCAGCACGAAACCTGCTTCCAAAAGTGATTTTGTTCTCCTAGTCTGATGAAATGCCCGTCATTTTATTCAGATACATCTTCCTCGCTGTCACAAATGATGCTGAAGTTTTCACAGGTCCTGGGGAGATGCTCATGTCTCGGTCACATTCTCCCACTATCATCTGACTGCAATTTGTGTTACTGCAGAATTTGCCTTATTGAAGCCATTTGTGGAATGGAAATTCACACAGATTCATGCACAGAAGATGACTCTTGGCTTAGTGATGATGTATGAAGCAATCTCACTTAACATCCTTGAAGGCAGCGGGAATTTTGTGTGAGGAACTGCACCACAAATCTTAAAGCAGAAAAAATTCTTGACTTAGTGATGTGCTGCGTATTCCCTGGACGAGCATATAGAAAAGACTCATTTTGTGATGAGTGACACAACCGAGCACCCTGTAAACTTTCACTGGTAGAAAATGTGCTCGCTGCTTGGCTCACCCACGTTTTGCACCTGGCCAGATGTGCTGATTGGGAGCGTGGCTTTTCACTTCAGCACTTTCAGCGGGCTAACTGCTCACTGTGGGTACATTATATATGTTACTATACTTGTCACTTTTCTCCAGCTGCCAGTCTAACTGCTGCTGGATGCCTGTGATTTCAGACAAGTCAAATCTAGCCAAGACATTATAATAATAATACAAGGACGTCTTATAGCAGCATCACTTACTCCTCTTTGCATAGGGTAGCATACAGCAACTTTATGTGGATGTAATTGCAACGAGAGTGAGGGAGTTGCTCCCCTCAGAGCAAATGACTGCGGCCCAGCTGTTGTGTGTAGATAAGATGTAGTTTAAGAGAAAATGGCAGTTAATTTTCTCTCTTGTAATAACAGTTTTGAAAGCTTCATACGTCATCGAATACATCATCTAAAGTAACACCGCTCAGAAATCTGCTTAGCAGTAAATTTTAAATTTCTAATTATTGCCAGTGGCTCTGTTTGCTAAGGATTTGTGCCTGATTCGTGCCTGATTCCTATAATTATTTCACAACCTGCTAAGAATGCTTTATGCTAATAGTTGTAGCCATAAACCTGCCGAGAACTGCTTTGTTAAGACATGAACTTGAATGTGAGTAGAGAGCACTGAAGCACAGAGCCCTGGCCTAGGCTGAGCTGTTACAACCCTATCAGTTTGGTCATGCAGATGAAAGAAGGTCTAATTTCAGCAAATCACCCACCCTGTGCCTCAGTTTCCCCAGTAGAGATAATCCAGTCCAGGCATTGCATGCAGTACTTTGGGAAGTTAAGGCAAAGTGGTTTTGTGCAGGAAGTCTAAGTGTTATAACAGTGTTTTATGTGATGACCATGACCAGCTGCTGCAGTTTGGTCTTGCAGGAGAATTCTCGCTTCTTTGGTATATGATCCATGAACTGTAATGCACAGACCCTAGTTTCTCCTGGGTAAATGTCAAACCTGTATATCTGCCAAGATCAAGGCCAGTAAATGGTGTCTGAAGTAGCTATTAATCTTTAGAATTAGTTACTCTGAGTCCAGATTGCAAGTATCTGAAACGCACCACAAAAATGAAATGAAATTAGGGAGATTTATCGTGTACAGTTGTTGTTTCACACTGGTTTGGGTTGCAGCAAGAGCACAGACAAGTGAAATACCAGCAGAAAGGCATAAATTAAGTAGGAATACTCTAAGAAAAAAACCTGGTTTATTCTGTGCAACCAGCTGTGTCATTTGTCACCTTACAACACAGGAGTCGGGAGCTCCTGGTTGTGCCTGAAAGGTGCTTTATCAAGGTGCAGATATTAATATTGCAACAAACAGGGGAGGTTTGTTTTTTAAAGGAATTGGAGGCATCCTGTTGCATCAGACAAAGTGCTCTGAGCAGTAAAAAATAAAGGCACGAGTTGAGGTCTTAAAGTAATGATATATTTCTCTCTGGATGTACTGAAGATGTCTGAGTGTGCCTTTCACTAACTCCAGCACTACTGCTGATTTCAGATGACATTTGGATGAGGTTTGGGTGGAGATGGCAGTGACCTGTATGTGCTGAGCTCTGCTTTCACCAGGAGACCCCTCAATCCTTTGGGAGTCCCTTTGCCTGGCCAAAGGCTGCCCTGTGGACAGGAGTTGTCCTCAGTTGTCCTTATTAAGTGCAGAAAAGAAGACAGCCTAAGGGAAATGACGTGTTTAAAGGCAACTAGGATAAATACTGTATGGGTGACTACAGCTCTGGGAGAGATGGTGCAAAGGCAGATGGACAGGGATCCAGAGCCATGCTTTCTGCTGAGACGGTCTTCTCGGGAGCCTGCTGGAGAGTGATGAAGCCTCTGAGCCATAAAATTGATGCCATGAAATGCCTGATGCTTAAGCATGGATCAAAGCCACAGCTTTCAGATATAAGGAAGAATTGGAAGATTTTTTTATTTTTCCACAGATATAAAATTTTTTACAGCAGATATAAAATGAATGTGGTGCGTCCAGCAAGCCTCCGCTCTGCTCTGCCTAGGCTATAGAGCAAGGCTTAGTGCTCATATCTCAGTTAGCTTTGTGGTTCCATTTCTTTCTTCCTTCCAGGTGAAGGCTGGACAAGCTACTGGAGGAGAAATTCATGAAGGACTATAAAATAAACAGCTCCACATTTGGCTCAGGAAGCCCTGAACAGCATTACTGAAGGCTGTGAAAGTATAGGCATGCATACATACACCTATGTATGTATCTGTGCTCCTGTATCACAGAATCACAGAATCACAGACCGTTAGGGATTGGAAGGGACCTCCAAAGCTCACCCAGTCCAATCCCCTGCCGGAGCAGGAACACCCAGATGAGGTTGCACAGGAAGGCGTCCAGGCGGGTTTTGAATGTCTGCAGAGAAGGAGACTCCACAACCTCTCTGGGCAGCCTGGGCCAGGGCTCTGTCACCCTCACTGAGAAGAAGTTTCTTCTCAAATTTAAGTGGAACCTCCTGTGTTCCAGCTTGTGCCCATTACCTCTTGTCCTATCATTGTTTGTCACCGAGAAGAGCCTGGCTCCATCCTCGTGACACTCACCCTTTAAATATTTATAAACATGACATGTATATGTTACATGTATATGTAACAGGGGCCCTGCTCTCGTATGTTTTTTTCAGCACCTGCCTCTGTCGCAGGCAGGATGCTGGGATGCTTTCAGCCTGATTTCATAAGTCCATTCTTCTCCTTCAGGCATTTGGGTGCCTCCACATCCACGTACGTGTGTAACACCCCACGTCGTCTCTGCGTCTCTCCCATTGTCAAGCAGTGCCTGACTCACGTCCCCTTCCTTGCTTTCCGTTTGCTCATGTCATTTCTAAACCACTTTCCTTCCCTATTCCCCACCCATGCTTATGGATTTATTTTTCCTTAATGGCCACATCTTCCCCTTCTTTGAAATCATTTGCAGAAAGCTAATGTCAACTTGGTTTAATTAAAGCCCCTGCACGTTTATCACGTCTTTAAATCATTTCCTTCAAGCAAACTTCATCTGAAGTTATCACTTTGTCAAAACACGCAGCTCGGGGCACAGTGGGAAGCACACAAAGGGAGGGCTGAGTAAGTTGGGAAGTTTGGGTGAGCTGTTTGCTAGAAGCTGCCGAGCCCACCCCTCCAAGACCTTTATTTCCCCCTGCGGCAGCTGTCATCTGATCCCACGCTTTGGCTTTGAATGGGGCTCTCAGAGGATGCCAGATGTTGGGAACAAAGGTCTAAAAATAATCTTTCCAAGTAATCTTCCCGTCTATCACTCAAGGAGAGCATGTGCTTTGTGTGAACGTGTGAGCCGAGAACCTGATCTAACTTGGAGTAAAGAAGTTCAACAGCAGCTCCTGGCTTCTGCTTGTGGACTCCTGTTTTTTCTCCCCCCTTTCCCTTCCCAGAAGCTGCGCAGCGAAAAGCGGCTCTCAGCAGCGATCAGCCCTCACTCTCCCTCCCTCTCCGTCGCCCTCCCTCCTTGCCAGGACTCTGAATCGTCTGGATCCCGAAAGCCGCGCTCCTTATTTGATCTCTCCGTGGGAAAATGGATTCCAGGGCACTGTCAGAGATGCGTTTCTGGAAAAAGATCTTCACTGCAGCCTTGTGCGTCTTAGTTTTGCTGCCAGATTTGGGCTGTGCAAGGACTCTCTGGAAGCGTGCTCTGCATCTGAAGATGACTGAGAAATACGATGTGAGTAAACTGCAGTGGGGTGGTTTTGGGGGAGCTGGGTGTGCTCACCGTGAAAGGGCAGTTTTCTTTATGCGTGTGTAACGTTTTAGTGTAAGGAGTGTTTGTATCCGCAGGCTGTGTCTTTATAAAAGGGTTGCATTAGGTCTCCCGGGCTGTACTAAACTTTTGCCACCTAGCTGCTGCACTGGGAAACTTGTAAAGCTCGCTTGGGACGGTGAGAGGACATTGGTGCCACAGCCGTCTCTGCTTTTCCTAGAAACTACACAGGGCAGCGAGGGAAGCGTGAATGAGGAGAAGGGGAATGCAAAAACCTTGTGTCTGAGGGTAGATTTAATGAAAAGAAGATAACGTTATTGCTTGCTTAGAACAGGGAGGAGGGTTGCCCAGTTCCTCCAGTGCTTTCTGGGGTAACTTTGGGTAAGTGTCACTAACTCCTGGTGATAATGGTGGCATCACCTAGTGTTTTGTAAATCCCTGGAGCACAGAGACCTCCAGATCCACACTGTCACAGTAACGTCCTTATCCTCAAGGCATCACAAGTAAGAACAAACCAGGGAATGGCAGGAACTGCTGGAGCTGCAGAGGCTCCAGGGTCCCCTGTGTGCCCAGGAGCACTTGCTGTGCCTGCCCAGCGTGTCAGAGGGGATAAGGAGCCCTGTGGTTATTCACCAGTGGGGTACTGAGCACAACCACCATTCCCAAATCTGCAGTGGTTCTTAGAGCGGTACTGGGATTCAAACTGAAGCAGCAACAAGTTACTGCGAGTGGAGAAAAGGATGGTGCAGGGTCTTGTTCTGGTGTGTCTGGGACAAAAGATGGTTGGAGATGGCCATGGGGGAAATTTAAAAAAAATATAGGAGAATAATTTGATAGCTTGACTTTCAGGACCTGCTGTTTAGAAAGAAAATAAATTGGAATTTGAAATTTTGACTTACTACATTAAAGTCCTCTTAGAAGCCAGCACTGACCCAAGGCTTCTGCCCCTTGAATCACTTAGGTGGTTTTCTCATGCTCAGGTCTGATTGCATCTTCCAGCCATTACATGTGCATAAACAACTCCTTGGTGTCACAAAGGGTTTCCTCTCCCTGTTTTCTGCAGCCACATATAAAATCTTTTAACTTAAAATGGATGCTTTTTTGCCCATGACATCTAGAGCGACGTCTGGGGACAGCTACGTTTGGTTTGTGCGATTGCTGACTCACATCTTTTGCCTGTGCTGAATGAACTGAACTATGTTGCTCTTGTCTCCTTGAAATTTTGCAGAAAACTTTGTGCTAATATTTGAAAGGCACCCCAGTATTTTACAACAAGAAATTTTCTTCGTTGTAGCCTCCCTCGGGACAGGGTATCATCTGGTTTGCACTTTAATTGGAAAACGGTGACGTGAAGAGCTGTGTTTCGTACAAAATCACTCACTGGAAAATGTATTTATTAATGTGTTCTTCTGTCATACTTCAGTGTAAAGCTCAGATGCAATAGGAGCTATGGAGTAAATGACCCAGAGAGACAGGACAGGAGTAGAACAGGAATTTACATGTTGATCTTCAGATAATGTGCTCTGTAGAGACACAGAACCTGCTCCCCTCAGGACATATCCTCTTTTCTCAATGTACACTGTTTTTCCTGGCAGCCATGAATCCAGGTGCTGCTGATCTGGCAAGCTCAGCTAGAACTGCTCATATTGACAGAAACATCTTATCTAGGGAAAACACAAAATGCTTTTCTTTTTCCTTCTCCTCAAAGCCTTGTAAGGAGGAAGGCGTCCGCTCTCCATCCTCTGGTCCAACAAGAGTCTGTTTTGGCAGCCCTTCCTGTTTCTCAGAGAGATGCTTTCTTTTCTACCAAATGCTCTATGTTCCCTACAGTTCGGAAATCCAAGGCTGTGGGTGGAACTGCTGATTTGTGAGGCACTTGGGTAGAGGTAACAGATGGAGGTGCTCACAGCAACATGCAGCCTCACAGGAGATGGGCCATAGATGTCCCCGTGGGACCCCAGAAGGACATGGGCAAGGTCTGTAGGGGAAAGAGGTGGTGAGGAGTAGGGAGACCAAAACCTCTGAGTCCAGCGTAGGAGCAATGCATCCATCAAACTGCTGGCTGCAGGACACCGAGCAGGTGTTATGAGGAGCTGGCGGGAGGCCTGGCCGGGAGTTTTTTGCTAAGGACTCTGAGGAAGGGTGTTGGTTGGCAAAGAGAGGTCAAGTGGGAATGGAGATGGGAGAAAGAGGAGAGAGAATGCAGTGAGAAAGAAAATCAGGCAGTCACAGTGGGATGGAGGAGCTGGGCTTCCAGCTTTAACAAATCCAAGTGTTTTACAGCCCGAGGGACGCTTGTTGAGTTCAGTGATTTGCAGGTGGTATCCTGCAGCCTCCACGCTGTGGACTGTTCCCAAAGGGGAGAGGGAGGCAGTTACCTGGGAGTGGGCTTCAGTTCATTATCAGGACACCCAGTTGTCTGTTGGGAAAACCTGGGGCAATCTTGATTTTACTCCAGTGTCAACTGCATCAAACATTTTTGAAAAAAAAAACAACCCTGCCTTCTTTTAAAGATTTCCAGAAATGAATAATTCCTCAAAACTGCTGTAATGTTCTTCCAGCAATTTAGCTTCCCTCCAGCTAGCTGTCATAAATGATACTGAGATATCCTCTTCGTCCACCAGATTAGCACACCTCCCATGAGATTTCTGTCCCGTATATGCCTCAGAGTGACGTATGAGCAGAGCAGCCCTCAGCCTCCCCTTTGCATTGCATTCCCTGCTTTCCAGTCCTCTAATTGCTCTCGTGCATCTCCTCTGAGCTCACCCTAACGTCACAATGATCTTCCAGTACTGCAGACACCGAAACCAAAATCACTGATCCAGAATAAATAGCAGGAGAATGTTATTCCTATTGTTTTGGGTCTTGTCCTTCAGATTATTTAACCTTCTTTCAATCTGATCAACTTTGATCTGTGTTTTTCCAGGTCTTGGATGGAAATACTGGAGGACTCGAAATTCCTCCTGACTGTGTGTTGTTTCATAGCAAAGGTGGTTTATGGCCAGCGTTCAGAAATACCTGCCAGGGGCAGAACTGGTGACTGAAGGCTGGGAATAAACCTCCACACAGAATATGAATTAGCAGAGAATTGTGCTTTGTCACCAGCCCAGGGCCCAGTTTCAGGCACAAATAATAGAAGAGATCTGGGATGTTTTGGAGGCAGGCTGCGTCCCACGGTTATTATTGAAAATACAGGTTGAGAGCAAGGTATTGCATTCAGTTTTTTCCTCATCTTCTTCACTGACCTCCAGGTTCCTCAGCTGAACTCTGAACTTTTTCCCTTTCTTGGTTTCTGGATACCTCTAAGGCAGACATTGTTAGTAGAATGATTTAATGAGTCTCCATGGGAAACAGCAGTTTGCCTCCTGCACTGAAAAATATTCTTAAGGAAAGAAATCTCATCTGTTGTCACAATCTGTAAAAATAATAAATCCGAGCTATACTCAGAGCCAAACTGTGAATCCTGGGAAAGCCTTTAAAAATACCTTGTAACCCCTACCTGGAGACATCCTTAACCAGGCTATTTTGGGTATGAGAGAATCCTCTTTCCCACTGGGGTGGTTTATGCATCCATAAAACAGTGGCGGTGGTTATATTACATCAAATGCACAAAAAAGTTCCTTTTTTGAGCATGAGGTGTTGAAAGAAAGGGGTTCAGAGCAATAGGTGAACAGAGAAAATGGGCAGGGAGGTCATGAGGTGCAAAGAAATTTGACTAAAAATGTTATATTGTTCCCAAACGGAAAGCTCATTCATTGCGCCAGCAGTTCATTGCAGTTTTGGCTTCTTGGTTTCTCAATCATCTGTGAAGCAACTGCAGCAGTTGTTTGGTTTGGGTTTTTTTTTTCATGTATCCATTATTTGCCAGTGTTATTTTGGTCACGTTTCAGTCTGCAGCTGACGTTGCAGATAATAGAACAGTAAACTGTGACCTTCCAGGATGAAGGCTCCCTCAACAAGGATACCTGTTAAATGCTTGGAACTGCATAGATTTACTGCTGAATGCTCCCTTAATTTGCAAAATCATACTTGGTCCAAGCATTTGCTCTATTTAAAATCCAACAACAGCAAAAAAAAAAATTGAATTTGCAATATCTGCAATTCTAAAGTGCATTATCTCAAACCTGGAGTGTTTAGGCTTTTGAGGAATGGAATGATGTGATAGCTTTTGCCTTCTTTTACACTTTAACATTGAAAGCATCGTTAAAATTAGGAAACAGCGTTTTTCAAACCTATATTATTCTTCAGACAATCTCATGGAATAGTTTTTGAGCAATTTCTTGTTCACTGAGTGGAAACAACTAAGGAAAAAGCAAAAGAAAATTGATTCTTGATACTGGGAACAGGGCGGACTGATCCTGAGAGCAGGCTGTCATTTGTGGAAATATTAGGAAGTGTCTGTCTCTCACACATAGACACACATTATTTAACCAGTTACGGATATAACCAGGATATGGATTTTCCTTAACATACACTTTGTAAATTAAAACTTTTCATCATCCTGGCTTTTCTCTACACTCCTACACTGACCCAGTCGCTGTTCAACCAGGCAGCAGAGAAACTTCGCTGCTCTCTGTTTCCCCCTGGCTATGGCTCAAAGAACGGAGATCAGCTTTGGTGGAGAAACCACCACCTCCTCCATGCGATTCTTTGCTACGTACAATATGGAAGTAAAACATCTCACATCAGAACCACAATGTTCTTTTGGTGTTCCTTGGGACTGCCTTCATCTTCTACATTTCAAATTATCCCAAGAGAGGGAAGATGATATCGTTCTCACCGGTACAGATAAATGCCTGCTGCTCAGAGGCCGTGTGGGCCAGCAGTCGATCCCCAGGGCAGTGATCTCCTGGGGCCTCTCCTAGGATGTGTTTTTGGACGGTACATGTGGGGACATGCTGTTTTGCAAAGGCACACGCACTCCACAGAAACCATTGGGAGGTTTCAGCAATGAGGATGAAATTTCCTAGAGGCCTCCTCGGGGAGAGTTGCACCATGTTGTTTCTGGGAATAGTAAGCCCCGTTGTTCATCACTGATTTTGTAACACAGCAGTGATTGGGGCCAAGTATATATAGGGCATTTAAACTCAATAGCCTGCTAGTGAGTAATGGCAGTGCTCACTTCATACCTCTGGCTAGATGTTGATCTCTTTTAAAAGTACAAATCCAGAATCCATCTTTTCATTTGGTTAGAACTTATTAATGTGTGATAATAAATCTGAGAACTGAATTTTGCCATTTCTAAGTACTTTATGGTGCTCTGGGGAGCTGAGCTCAAGCCCAGGTATGAGTAGTTTATCTATAGGTGAGAAAGGAGTGGGCTTGGGCGATTCACCTCTCTGTTGGAGGGAGTTGGCTTCTTGCTAAAATGCCACCAACGTGAATAATATCTGAATGCTGCCTCTTATAAACGTTTCTGGTAAAATCCTGTGCCTCTTAATCCACTTTAAATCTCCCTTCTCCTTTTGGTGAGCAATGAGCAGCCGGGCTCCTTTCTGCTTTAGTCAAACACAGCTTCATTTTCTTTGGGATTAAACCGCCATCACCCACACAGATCTCACCCAGATCATCTCATGCTTTAGAAATAGTCTCTAATTTAGCAATCCAGGACGCCACAATGGATAAGCTTGAAAGATTCCCCTGTGAGTCCTGGTCCAGAA
Source organism: Mesitornis unicolor (assembly GCF_000695765.1). Classification (NCBI taxonomy): domain Eukaryota; kingdom Metazoa; phylum Chordata; class Aves; order Mesitornithiformes; family Mesitornithidae; genus Mesitornis; species Mesitornis unicolor. Next base: position 41,947 of record NW_010188814.1, read on the forward strand.
GAAGATGATAGATAGTAGATAGAAGTAGAAGGAGCCGATTGAGGAGGCAGCTGCTACCTGGGACATTAATTCCAGGTCCCATTTGGGAACATAACCTCAAAAGAATTCAGTGTCATAATTTCCACTGCTTTACCATCAAAGTGTTTTGGCGTGCTTGTCATGAGGATGCCTGGAGTCTTTCTCTTTTTTTCACAGACAAGTATAAAAGACTTTAAAGGATTATTATTTTTTTTTACCACCACATTGTCATTATAATAAATGTAATTATAAAATCAGTTCCACACAATAATTTGGTGGTTTGGTGTTTCCAAAGCAGTGTGCTAAGGTGATAACAGAACTCTTTTCAGTGTGCTGAAGACAGGGCTGGGGGAGCTGAACAATTCATTCTCTTCTCTAATGAATACCCAAAAACCACTTAGAAAAATCCCTCTTCTGTTTCAGCTGATGGGATGTTTGGTATTCACCTTATGCCAAACTTTTGTTTCCTTCTCTTTTCTTTGCAAGGATTATGAGTACCCTCTTCATTCTCACAGTTCCCACTACCAGAAGAACGACCGCTGTCCACCGCCGCCCCAGACTTTGCCTGACCGAGCCTGCGAGGTGCCCAGCTGCCGGTCGGATTCAGAGTGTGAAAGGCACAAGCGCTGCTGCTACAACGGCTGCATCTACGCCTGCCTGGAGTCTGTACAGCCACCGCCAGGTAGAGCGGGCCCAGTGACCAAACTGGTGGGGAGAAGCACGCAGAAATGATGGTTGTCCTCCCCATGCGCATTGGGTCTCAAATGGGAGGCGTGGTTTGAGTGTGAGTTGAGGGTAAATCTTCAGTTCCACACTTCTGGTATCTGGGATGATTGCTGGATCAAAAATTCATCTGAGACAAACTGCTGTTGCAAAATTTCCACCAGCGCAAATGGAAGGAATCACTTGCAGTCAGTTCTTTTCCTGGGATTAGATATTCAGGAAAAGAAGTCATCCTAATCCGAATTAGTGCTCACAAAAGTGAAGCAGCCTTCTCATCTGGTGCATGCCATGGGAATGGAGGATGGGAAGCAACAGTTCCTTTGACCTGTATGACACCAGGTTCTTGTGGCCACGGATAACATCCATGGCTCTCTTCTGTTGGGACAACAAAGGCATGGATATGAGTATCTTGCTGAAAACTCAAATCCATCCTTCAGGAGAAAGATTTAAGATTTAACAGCCTTGTCACAGGCTGTTAGAGGAAATCTGTCCCTTTTCCATGACCACGTGCTCTATGGCTACTCCACCTTGACTCTGTGGTTTCTTGTTTCTGTCTTTCACAGTTTTAGACTGGTTGGTTCAGCCCAAACCCCGCTGGCTGGGGGGAAATGGGTGGCTTTTGGATGGCCCAGAGGAAGTCTTACAAGGTACAGTACATTTCACTGTCTTCTCTGTGATAGCTGTAATTATACAAAGACACCAAGTACTGTGTTCATTGTACATAGGGCTTGCCAGGGATATTGGGATGCAGGGGCTGCTGGTATTTGTTTGGAGTTTCCATAGGAATATTACTGTGTGGTGCTGGGGGCTAGTTCCTGGTGCAGTAAATCAGTTGCTTTTTATGGATATGACTTATCCAGCAGAGCATTAGAAATACTGCAGGGACCTGGATTTGTATCCACTCTTGAAATAAGTAGAAAATAGATCTTTTTTTTTTTTAGAAAAAGGCTTTGTCAGCATGCACATATTTTCTGCCAGCTTCCTGATGGACTGTGGGCGGACTTGGGTTAGGAGATCTTTTAATCCAGAGTGGCCTCATTGCACAGATGCCTTGGGCTGGGGCTGTGGCTCTTGGGTCTGGAAGCTGCTTTGAACAAGAACCCTGGCAAACTGCTGCAGAGTTGTGTTAAGCTGGTGTGGAGCTGGGAGCATCCAGACTTGGGGACTGCTAATGAGATTTGGCTCCTCAGGTTCCTTTCACAGGGAAAAGTCTTTTATTTTTTTTATTCCCAATACCTCAAATTGAAACAAAGAGGGAGTGGGGAGGTGGGAAGAGGCTTTTCTTCTACGAAACATTCCCAGATGTATGTATGCCTGAAGGTCTTAACTTCTTCATGGAAAGGCTACTCCAGCTTTTGATCAACTTTAGTCAGACACAGGTAGTACTGATGAATTACCCTCTTTGGTTGTACACAGATGGTATCAGACTTGTCCAACCTTGACTCTCATCTATTATGGAAAATCCTAGTTCTTCAAGAGAAAATTCTGCCTCCAGCTCATTGGAGTCGCACTGCTAGAAATAAGATAAAATAGCTTCCTCCTTATCCATCCTTGTCACGCTTATGTTATTTGTTCTTATCTTAACACCTTCGTCTCAGCTTGAAGGAGTAATTAGTGAAGTAAGAACCATCAGTCATGACATGAGAGTTACAGCAGAGGTCCTTGAAATGAAAATCCTGGCAAATGAAAGAGTGGAGTGTCCCTGCATAGTCTGTACATTTAATGGACACAAACGCTGCCCGTGTGTCCTGCTCTACCTTCTGTGCTTGCTGGATAGCCTGGGTCAAGGTGGTTAAAGCCTCCATTCATGAGAGGGGCTGTTACTGCCTTACTCCACAGTGAGTCACCTCCGAGGCTCAGATTCATCAGTAAGTTAATGGGTGTGGAGCAAAGAACAAAGCAGCAAAACTGCCAGCTTCCTGGTCACGTTTCCCTCATTCCTCACCAAGCCCAAAACACGGGCTGGAACAGATCTGTGGCTGCTTGGGGGAGAATAGCCACGTTGAGGGACCACCTATGAGTGAGAGCATGGTGGGCAGTGGTGCTCTGTCTATACCACTCTCCAACCCTCACACAGACCCTGCACAACAGGCTGTGGGGAGGCTGTCATTACAGGTAATTGGGCTGACCTGCACTCCCTGTATCAGGCTAGACACGTCAAATTTATGTAAGGTGTGAACTGGATTGCCTGCTCTGCTGGGCTTCTTTGGAGGTGTTAGCTCCTTGGTACCCTTGCACGGGAAGTAGTCTAAGATCCTGCCTGGGAGGAGATACAGAAGAACGTGGCCATGTAGTCATATTTTGGTTACCTGTGGATGTTATAGCCGTAATTTATGACCTGCAGGCTTCTTTTGCAGCTGAGGCCTGCAGTACCACTGAGGATGGAGATGAACCCCTTCATTGCCCCACAGGTTATGAATGCCATATCATTGACCCAGGTAACATGGCTGAAGGAATCCCTAACAGGGGCCAGTGCATCAAGCTCCGTGGAAATCCAGGTCAGTTGACTGGAAATCTCCCTTCCTTTCTTGTTCTCTCATGCAAACACCGGGAAGGGATGATTTGAAGGAGATCTGGTGGTACATCTGCTCTCATGGGTTTTCTGGGCAGCCCAAGGCTCCATGGCAGTGTGTGACAGCTGACTGGGAGACAGTCCCCACTCCGCAGCAGTCTCTGTAGTAACTTGCATGTGCCATTATGACACAGCAGAAAAGCTAGAAACATTTATTTATTGATACATGCTTAACTAAGAAATATGAGTTTCAAATTCCAGTTTTGACTTCCGACTTTGATTTCTGCATCCAAAACATCATTCCCTTTATTCTGCTGACACATTTGCCCAGTAAAGGAACTTGTATAGGCCAAGCTGTTTTCCAGGAAAGCTCATAGCATGTCTAGGTATGTGTAACTCCATTGAATAGTGAGATATGTATGTTTGCACCGGGCTACAAATCATCTCAGTGTAAAGACATGAGACATCACTTTTGTCATTTGATCACTGTAAAAGCCAGGGGAAGCATCAAACCAGAGCTCTGAACTGCTTCCATAAAAGACTGAAGTTTTTTCCAGAGCTTTTTGATCATCTCTTTCACTATTTTATGACTTTTTCTTTAATAATATCTGCAGTAACTAATGTAATGTGTAGCTGTGTGGCTCTCAAACACAAGGCACTTCTAAGAGCTTAAATAATTATATAAATGCTAAACAGGAAAACCTGACTGGAACTCGAATGATGTAGAACACTGATAGATGGTCTGAAATTTTACCCAAATTTTCTTTTATTTGAGGAAGTCTGGGATTTCCTGACTCGTATCTATTGAAAAGAACATAACAGGCTAGTGGCTAGCAGTTAACCACTCTCAGGGAAGGTGAGATGTATCCACACAGTTCAGTAATCTAAACAGCTCTATAAGAGGTTTATAGCAGCCTATGCTACTTCAGCTATAGCGATCTTATGTTTTCCTCTTTTTAAGGTTATTATTTCCATATCTATAATTTCTCTGTGCTGTACACAGAAGGCTGGAGTTTAGCACAAAGGATAAAGGCTGACCGGATATGTTCTCGTTACGTATCTTCTTTTTCAGATGGACGCAACCTGAGGCATAAGTATTACAAGGAATATTTTGGTAAGCTGCTGGTATGAAGTGTTTGCTATTATTTAGCTTTATAGCTATTGCATTGCTTAAAAGGAATTTGCTGCTTATGAAATGAAGGTTTGTACGTAGCAAAAAGAGATTCTTCAGCCTCAAACCTCCATGCCTTGGTTAGACTTTATTTTAAGATCTGCAATGCCCTGGCTGTGAGCTCTCTTTTCTCATGGCTTCAAGGCTCCTGGTTTCTAGAGGTTTCTAGGATCTAGAGGGCAACAGTCAGATCAGATTGGGACTGATATTCAGATAGAACTAGACAACATCTTTGGTTTGATAAGATTTTATGAACAGCCATATTTGACCAGTTTAGCTGATAAAATTATGAAAGGATATCACAGCTCTCCAAGAGAGCTGCTGAATAATAAGACCAGTACAACTGTACTGCTTAGAGAATCTGGAGAAAACATTTGCCACACACTAACTTAAAATCTAACTTTGCTGTTATTTGTTTTACAGGGAGCAATTCCAACAATGTGGTCGGCTACGTGAAAAACCAGCAGAAGCATTTAGGCTAAAGGAAGGCGTGCCTGGGTAAGTGCCCTGTGAATAAAGGGAAAGCTGGGTGAAAATAGTTGGTGCTTAGTATGCAATTAGTTAAAGAAATTCTCATTTGAGGGTGAAATTACCTCTTATCAAAACACCGGTATAAGGACAGCACCTTAAAACTATGTACAGGTATAAAAGGTATCCTGAGAACCTGTGGCATTGGGGATTGAGCTTTGCAAACTGTTCATGGAGAAGTGGTTTTCAGGATGAAAAGTAAATGCTGCAAAACTTTGTGTGCCTTGAGACGTTAAACTTTCTGTTTAGGGGCTTCTTCTAATGCAGGTATAGCTGCTCCTGCAATACAAACGGAAAAGCTCTTTATTCTGGACTGATTGCAGTAAGAGTCAGTCTTGCAAATACTTAGGCACATGAGTGATTTTGGGGGATAACTTTATGTGAGTGAACAGTTGCTTTGAACAGTGTAGTGATACCTACACGTATCTGGCCAGAGTGACGCCAACTGAAAAAGCTTCAGTCCTTTTATCAGGCTTTGGATTTGGCAAGAGTGAAAACACTTCTTATACCAAAGGTTCTGTCCCAAGATGGTTTTCTCAACACTTTCAGCTTCGCTTTAAGCCTAACTTGAGCTTAACCAGCAGTTATGAAAACAAAGCCGTTCAGTGTGTGTTGTATGTACTGACGTCAGGCTGGCTGTTAAGATTACACAGCTACATAAGGACAAGTTCTGTGCAAACATCCCAGGATGGATAAATATTTTAATTCCTCTTTTTTGTTTGATTTTCATTCAGCTGGACCACTCTGTTAAGTAACTGTCAAGGAACGCTTTACCCAACAGTTTTCTGTTTTGGAAGAACTCTGGTCCCAAATCTCCGTGAACACGTCTCCAGCGTTACCCTGATCCCTGCCCATCCGTGATAAAAGGACTTTGCTATTCAAGGAACAGGACAACTTCAGATTTTAAGCCTATCAGGAGGGGGAGAAATGTGATCCCCTGAAAGAAACCACACTGTTTATCAGCTGCCCTTCTACCGGTGAAATGTAAATACCTCCGAGCGGATCCTATAAGCCACAGGGCCATTATCAGGCTGCTGGAACAAAACCTGCCCTTTATGTGCCTGTTATGTGACTGATTCCGATTTCATGACCATGAGCATAACTCAGCATTGTAAAACTGAAGTGACGTCAGAATTGTACGTAAATGTCATATCTGAGCTGCGTTAAAATTGGCAAGAATGTAGGACTGAAAGGGGCTCTCTGGATCCAATCCAGTGCCTGTCTGTCTCGAACAGCTGCTTTAAATCAGCCTTTTCACAAGCTTAATGTTTGAAGAAACCTGCAGGTTTCTTTTCCTATTTATACCTAGGGTTCACCAGGCTTGACACCCAGACTACAAGCCTAAACCTGAAATCTTAAGAATTTGAGGAACTCTGAGCTAGGAGCAAAACAGGTTTTAGAAATGTTTTGGTTTTTTTTAAAGCTACTTTCCTTTAGCTTCTCAGGCTGGTGAGCTGCAGATCGAGAGCTAATGACAGAACAGATTTCTTTCTACAGTATCTAAGCAGATACATGTGTGCCAGTCTTTTTAAGTCATGGTTTTTAGCCAGCACAGTTAATATACATCTGCATTTTTGTACCTGCAAAACCTCAGCAAGAGAGTTAAAGTCTGGATTATCTGTTGCACGTATTAGAAAAGCGAAAGCAGGATAAATTTGTGTGATTAAATGGATTGCCTGGCAGATGGGCAACTGCTCTTTAGAAGTCCTGTACCATTATGTAGACTTCCATAAATACTTTAGATCAAGTTATTTGTATTTGAGCCTTACAGCTTCTTTTAGCTGTTTACATTATCAAATGGAAAGCACATTTTCTAGGAGTATTTTCCTTTTCTGTGGCCATCCTAAAGGGACAGTTGCATTTAATTTTGACAAATCTGCCAGAAGTACTAGGCAAAAGAGGCCACATTTGCTCCCTGGTTTAGTACATGGCCCCATTTGCCTGCATTAAATCAGCGTTTTAATACGCAGAGTAGTGATGTACATCAATACTCAATTCACAAATACAAGTGCCTGCTTCCACCCACAAACCATGGGATTTTTTGCCACTCGCCGAATGTTTCAAGCCAAAGCTAAGATGCCTATAAAACACTTGATACTTTGCATATGACATTTGCAGCTGGAGAGATGAAAGATGCCAAACTGCTCTTCTGTTTCCTGTCAGGAACACGCGCACTCCTCGATGCTCTGCAGAGCAAAGGAACAGATGAAGGGCTCCACATTTTCCCAGACAGCTTCATTTGTTGAACTCCGTTCACTTCTTTGTGCCTTTGTTCCAAATTGCAGGTATTAAACGCAACACCATATTAGGACAGATCTATTTCTAGAATTTTATCCTATAAAACTTCATACAACGATATCTTAACTCCTGCTGAGAGACAGGAGTCCATCCCTATTTTATAGTTCCAATCTCAGTTTAGGCCACTTACCGCTTTGCCACTGATGTTACTTGACAACTTAAAGCAACACAACTCATAACGAAAATCCTAATGCAGCCTTGCTCCTGGGCTCTCCTCAGTGGGAGGATTGATTTTTTTTTCAGTATTACTTTTTGCAGAAAAATCACATTCTGATTAAATGAGCAGAGCCCTTCAGTGGTGGCTGCTAAGCCCCAAAGCGCAAATGCCAAATTGTTCTATTTTAAAATAAAACATGCAGCGCCTAAAACACTGTGAGAGTCTAACCGAAAGACTTGTGTTGAGCATTGACAAATTTGCAAGACTAAAACTTCAGATCTCAACCAAATCTTGCAAAGCAACCAGAAATGTACTCAATTCAAGTGAACACATTCACTTCAGTCGGCTGCTTTTTTGTTAGCTGCAAAAGCACGTACCTCACCACCTCGCTGGATGGGATGGTAAAGATATTTTCTACTTGCGAAAAGGTTTTTTTTAAAGAAGAAAACGGACAAATTCATAATTTGTTGATGAATTTCTGTTTACTGGGTGTTATCGAAGACATCACCCTTCCTCGTGGTGCTGTAATTCTCGGGGGTTTTTTTTTTTCAAATTATTAATTGTTAAACTTGCAAACAAAAGCCACAGAAGAGTCTTGTTTAAATGCTGTGTTTTGAACACTGGCATCCCTCAGGTGCTGAAAACAACACACAAACCAAATAAGTCGTCCTCTGCTTCTCTCCTCTCCAAAGACAAATGGCTTGACAACGGCCTTGTGAAGCACAGTGGGAAATCACCGATGTAGGTTGTTTTTCACGTTCCCATGTACACTTTAAAGCATGTTTGGTGCTATAATAAACTTTACGTGTATCACTGTGTGCCACCAATGCTCACGGCCTTCCAGATCCTCGAGCGCTGCCCGTGGAGCTGCTCTGCCTTGCAGCAGCCAAGGATTTGCAGCAGCCCCGGGCAGCGCCTTCCTGGTTTGTGCCCTCGGTGCTTTGACCTGTACAGGTTCTGCCACTTTGGTGCTCAATAAAAAGTGACCAGAATATTTTTCAACTCTGCCTAGTTTCAGTTGTGTGTTCTTGATATACGCTTGGCTCTGAATTACGAAAAAAAAGGACAAGGTTTTTTTTAAATTTTAGTTGTTAGGAGTGCTCAGAAGACACAGGCACAGGGAGGTAAAAGTCATTTTGTCCACTGGAAGACAGATGACAGACCCTCAAAACACATCTGCCACCAGTGTCCCTTTTCAGAGGGGCCACCTTTGTGGGTCAGAAGCTCACTCAGTTCTTGATGCCTTCATTTCTACTGCCTAACGAAGAGCTGAAGGACAGTACGGTAAAGATGATCACCCAAGCAGAAGGTGACCCTTTTATTTGACCTGGCATTTTCAGTGTTGATCCGGAGCTGTTGTTCACTGCCGGATGGGTTTCAGCTGCCAGCTCAGATGGTTTGCACTGCACAAGGAGCTGCTCAAACAGCTTTGCAGGAGGCCAAGGCTTGCTCGAAGGGTGGAAAAGCAAACCAAGTCAGAGGCCACTGTTGGGCTGGTGCCCACTGCAGGATACCAGAGCTGAAGAGCCCTGCACCGAGAGGTTGGGCTGCTGAGCACTGCATTTCCAGGAGCAGGCAAGACTGCACCGTCCCACCAGCTCCACCCACACCAGTCTGGCTCTACCTGCTCAGCTGGAGTAGGCAGGAGGCCTCCTGCATTGCTTCCCCTCTGCCCTGAAACTGTACCAGAGGAGACACAGAGAGAGAAACTGCCTGTAATTTGACCCAGAAGGGAAGAGCAGAGCGTTTCATGGCTTTGGAAAGCTGTTCTGTGGTTTTTGAGAGGACACCAGCTAGCACTAGGTGTCAGGGCAGTGCTTCATCTGGCAGGGATGGGATCACTAGAACTTCTCGTGGCAATGGTCAATGGCTGTTCAGAGAAGAGCCACAAGGATGGTGAGGGGTCTGGAGAACAATCCTGATGAGGAGCGGCTGAGGGAACTGGGCTTGTTTAGCCTGGAGAAGAGAAGGCTGAGGGGAGACCTCATCACCACCTACAACTGCCTCAAGGGAGCTTGTGGAGAGGTGGGTGCTGGGCTCTTCTCCCAGGTAATGGGGGATAGAACAAGGGGAAACGGCACCAAGCTGTGCCAAGGGAGGTTCAGGTCAGAGATAAGGAGGAAGTTCTTTCCTGAGAGGGTCGTCAGAAGCTGGAACAGGCTGCCCAGGGAGGTGGTGGAGTCACCATCCCTGGATGTGTTTAAAGAGCGGGTAGACGAGGTACTTAAGGATATGGTTTAGTAAACAGGAACGGTTGGACGTGATGATCTCAGAGGGCTTTTCCAACCAAGCGATTTTGTGATTCTGTGATTCTGTGATTCTGTGATTCTGTGATCTGGCCTATTTGGATGGGGAGATTATGGGGTGTCTGTGCCTTCTGCCATGAAGTGTGAGGTGGACTAAGCACCTTGGCTTTCAAAAGAAGGATCTGTTTGATGAGTACCACAAAATGATGTTTTGATTTCACCGTGTTTCCGTGTTAATGCAAGCAAATACTGTTTCTGTTGATGTAGCTGGCTAATGGTCTTTGTGGAAAAAACCATTGTGTGACCTAAGGCACCATCTGCAGATGACACCAAAGTGCTATCTGTGAACCTAACAGCTGGAATCAATGGAAGGGCAAACATTAAAATAGTTCTCCAAAAGTCAGGGGTTTGCATTAAAACTATGGCGTGCACCTCTAGGTCAGCCATCTGTAGAAGGTGTAAATGGGAGAATAAGACCAAAAAAAAGCTGTAATTTTGATATGCCTAGTTCAGAGCTTTATGGTGCAGAAGTGTTCTGGTTACCTTCGGCTGTTGTGTAGTTGCATGAGCCTCCAAGGTTGCGACAATCTACAGAAGTATCTACAGTTTCTCTTTGCCCACTCCACAGCAGGGATTTGTTCTTGGAGGGGCTGTTTACTTCTCCCACCTCCCACTGTCTACACAGGCTGGATTTTTCTCCAGAGGAGGTGTCAGGTGCGCATCGTTTGTCTGTCTATGGCAAAAGGATTTACAGCATCATTTAGCATCCTTTAAAGATAAATAAAAAATACACTTTCGCTGGTGAGTCCACAGAGGTAAGTCCTATTTCTTCCCATTATTTTCTCCTTTCTATGTAGACAAACTAGCAAGAACCACAGGGAAACTGTGCCAAACGAGAAAGACCTTCTGATGGAGATGTGGCTGGTGGGGCTCATTTCACCCCACCTGAGCCACCCCTCCAGATGAGTCTCCCAGGTTCAACAGTGAAGGCTGTGCAAGCAGAAACTGAAAATTTAATTAAATTAAATTCACCCTCTCTGGTGACACACCTGGGGACAGACCTAGGATAATAATGAACCAAGTATTTTACCTAACCTTTATCCATAGCATTGATAAGATGAAGAGGAACTGTGGCCCAAAACTTTGTTCTTTGCTTTTATAACCAGGAGCAGAGGATGCGCTGCCCAGGGGCCTGGGAAAAACCCAACTTGAAAGCAGAGTATTTGGAGTTCTGGGTAGCAGGGAACTCAGTAAATTCTACTCGTGCACCGAAGTTTTTTCCCTCAAGGTGGCACAAGAGGAACAAAAGTGGGACAGGCCCTGGTTGTGGCGAGGGAAGCAGAAGGAGCTCAGAGTTTTGACGCGGAAGCAGCACCTTGGCCCCGTGGCAGCAACCTTTTGGGCTCCTGTAATCTCAGGTCACAGCTGCTTTGCTGTTTGCATCTTCATAACGCGTATTTTTCCATTTAAAACTCAAAGCTTTTCCAAATAACCTACTTAAAACTGGAGTCTGACCCTGAGCTTTATGACCCATTTAAACAGGAAATACTATAAAGATACTATACTCGCTCTGTGTTATGTATTTTGTAGTATGAAAATCATATGCCTTACACCAGAATGAAGAAATACAACTTGCATTAGTGTTGTTTTCTTTATGTTATAGTCTTGGTTCAGCATTTTCTGAGCCATGAGATAGAAAAATACATTGATTTTCCATTATATTTCCTAACAGGCAGAAGTAAAAAGCAACAAGGAAATGAAATTTCGCTCCATTCAGCGATTTTGCAGAGTGCGTGGCCACTAGTCAGCAACAGCTACATTTTCTTTCTGCATTTATTTGACCTCATTGGTGCTAAAATGTAATTTCACGTTATAGGACTGAATGAACATAAGACAGACTGGGCCAAGGCCCCGAGCCCAACATTACTGCTTCTCCCGAGCTGCAGTTCTGCTGGATAACAAACCAAAACACACCAATTATTACGGTGCATTATTACGCTCATCAACTCATATTTTGCCTTTCCTATGTCCTGTTTCTCTCAGTATTTTGGTGGGAGAGGCTGTGATAGGAGGAAGGTGACTGCAGTGCCGGAGCGCAGCGGGTGCCACCCGGGATGTGGCGTCTTGGCCCGTGGCCACACTGCATAGATTCTGGGTTTTGTTCTCCTCCGCGCTGTGTACACAGCACTGAGCCACATGTGTTTCCACAAGCAGCAGCTTTTTTTGCCAAGAGGAGGAAGTTAAATAAGGAAACCACCGGCGAGCGGCTGTTGCTCAATTAGCCGCCTTGTCAGCACTGCTTGGCTAACGAGAGCCGTGCTCAGGACCGCGCAGCCTGCGTACACCTTGCCCACAGCAGAGCCCCAGAAGGAGAACCGGGTCCCTTGCCTATGCTGGCTGCATGGATGGTGGGTGAGATTTCAGGATGAGAAAACAAAGCCAAGGAAACTTTTTTTCCTACCTGTCTAGAGAAAGGGAAGATATTTTTCACCACTTTTCTCTTAGAGACACAAAGAGCAACTCAATGTGATCCCAAGGCTATGAGTGCTACAAAGAGGTTCAGATGAGAAGAGGAATGTTCCTCCTTGCCAGGCAGGGCCTGCTTTGCGCTATCAGGACCACAGCAGGGCCAGCTGGCTGTGCTCCAGACCCTTACAAAAGCCACACAAGGAGGGGACCGGTTCAAAAACGAATGTGAGCTCAGAAATGTTTTGCCACCTAATTCCCGTACATTTCGATAAGGTCTGAATTGCTCTGTACCTCTGGGCTGCCTTCGAGCCTTGGTTAAGCACCTTACTTAAGCCTTGGGCAGGGCCTGGATGTGAGCTGCATGGAAATCAGTGCCCAGCATCACCCCTGGATATTTTCCCATGGGAAGGAAGGCTATTGCAGAGCTGCAGGAACTTCCTTCATCTGCCTGACGCATCCAGTTCAGGTCATTAAGAAAGCATTTCTCAATCAGGAGCCGAGGGAATTAGGAAGCCTCAGCTGTGTTTTATGAGAACCTGGCTATTTGCAGGGTGTTTCCCAATCGCTTCATTTTCCTCCTCAGTCTGGGAAGACGCCCTCCCTCCAGACTGCTTCAATGGGACGCAGTGTGCTATGTGTCCCTGCTAGCTACATCGTGCAGGTGGGGTGGCCCATGGGGCTCATCAGCTTTTGCTGAGAGACACAAACAGGCAACACCGAAACACTCTATGGGAAAACTCCAGTTTGGTGGAATTTGGCCAGGTTTCGGGTACCATGGACTGTCAGACAGGTCTTGGAAGGGCTGTTTACACACAGATCTTGACCCCATCATAGTCTGGGTGTCACCAACTGTACTGCTCCAGAGCTGTGAAGTTGGCACCTGGATGTCCTGCGTGACTCTTCTTCTGCAGAAAGTTACACCTATGTTTTTCACTGACTGAGAATTACATCTATTCCCTCAATGCAGTTTTTACTGTCAAAGGAAGATCTTAATCTCTCTACACCTTAAAGACAATTTAAGCCCAAGTGAATCCTGCAGTCATGATGCCTGGGGGAGGATGTAGGTGTCCTGGTTCAAACAGAGTGTGATGCTCCCTGACAAGCAGCTATAAATCTTCAGAAAGGATGTAACTGGTTAACTTGAGCTGTCTGTTGAGATCCACCATGAAAGCGTTCTCCTCTAACAAATGACTGCACTTTATTAGTAAATGAGCATCACAAATTCACACATCATGCATTTATGCCCTCTCCCTAATGTAAATACTTATAAATACCAGCATTATGCTGACTGGAGCGTTTCTCAAGGAGGATTTCCCCAGCCTGGAAGCTTACAAACAGGCTCGGCAATGTGTGTAACCTGTCTTGCCTCTGCACGCAACGGCCTCGGCAAAACAACCTCCCTATCTGCCCGCCAGAAATGTGGCACCCGCCAACGCTCCTCCCGCAGCAATTTTTTCAGAGGGCGGAGGAAAACGTCGAGCTGTCAGACCTCAACCTGCTCTTCGGGTGCCGGCCGTGCACTCACGTAGGGCCACCTCATTCCTCTATAAGCCACGGTCTTAAACACAGACAGGCGGCCCTGGCAGGGTTTTATGGGCGCAGCACCCTGCGTTGCTGCTGGAAGGGTGCGCAGGCTCCCTCCGGCACCTGCGGCCGAAGGCGTGACTTGGCGGCAGGTAAACGCCTGTAACCATAGCCCCACTCTTGCAGGGGAATTGGAGCCAGCGCCGCCGGCAGCAGGTGACACCGTCCCGGTGGCCCCCGGGGCGCTTCCCACCGCTGCGCAGCGAAGATGGTAGAAGGAGGTTTCACCAAACTCTTCCAGAAAAGGTCGTTTTTCCGTTTCACGCAGAATTATCAGCCCCTCGGAGACGGCGAGCCGGAAAAGGAGGTGAGGATGGGCTATGCCTCTTGCCTGGACCTGCTGAAATAGTTTGTGTAATTGGGGTTAATTCTGTCTACTTTGTCTGCTTTGTCCCACTGGTAACTTGATATTGCTGCTGCTGTGCTCTTCTCTCTCCGCACTGAATTGTTCCCTGTAAAACAGAGGATGAGGTTAATGATGTTTGCCAGGCAGCGGGGTGAGATGGGGATTCTGGTTTCTACGCAATACTCCCAGGATGTATAGCCCAGGCCAAAGTCCTGGCCAGAAACGTTGTTCTTTGCACTGAGGAGGTTCAAAATGAACAAAACACGCGGCAGAGTGACTGCCGTGCAGCCCGTGGGCGCTGCGTGAGGTTCCCTGGTGTGCTTGCACAGAACGCAAATGCTGTCTCAGCAGAAAGGTGAATGAAGAGTGAGGCTGAACCCTGTCCCTGGGGTACCCCCTGCCACCGGTGCCGGCTGTGGGGGGGTGGGCTGGTTTCTATGCAATACTCCCAGGACGTATAGCCCAGGACAAAGTCCTGGCCAGAAACGTTGTTCTGAACAAAACACGCGGCAGAGCGACTGCCGTGCAGCCCGTGGGCGCTGCGTGAGGTTCCCTGGTGTGCTTGCACAGAACGCAAATGCTGTCTCAGCAGAAAGGTGAATGAAGAGTGAGGCTGAACCCTGTCCCTGGGGTACCCCCTGCCACCGGTGCCGGCTGTGGGTGGATGGGCTGTGACCCCTGTCTGTTCTGTGACAGCAGTCATTAGTGGTAATGAATGTCTGAGGAGAGCTTTAGCTCAGATCTCCAGAGTCCACTTCAAATTAATGCTTTCTTTTCTTGAAAAATGCCTGCGTATGAACATTGGTTCCCCCCCCGCCTCTCTTCACTATCTCTCCTTGGCACAGACAGACCAAAGAGTGGCCAGTGGTGGTTTAGGTGTCACATTTGCTGTTCTCCTTGGGTTTTTCGCCACAAAACCTTCAGGTCTGGGATTATTTTAATATCACATTTGCTCAGAACAGGGATTTCCATTGCTTGGGCTCCATTTTTTTCTCCCACATGACACATTGGTTGGATGCCCTCCCATCCCAACAAGCACCATCCACATACTTTGCGATATCCCTGTTCTTTTCCGTGACCATCTGACTGAAGTCTTTTCTCAGATATTGTTTCAGCTAATCCTTTACTTTCTTCTGAGTCTCATCTTTCCCATATGGGGGTTGGTCAGTGCTACAGGGAGAAGAAAATAAGACATTGAGCTCTTACCCCATGCACCACGCAGTGTGTTGTGTGATGCTGCTCTGCACTACTCATCGCTCAAAATCCCAGGAAATGGAGATCTTGCTGAGGTTACAGAACGTGTCTGCAATCTCGCTTTGATGAGAAGCTGAGATTTATGATTGTCCGTAGGCAGGAGGCCACCAGCAATTAGTCTGGCTTGTTCTTCGGCTGTACCAGTTCTGTTATGCCAAAATAAATGATGATGCATATTTACTTCCAGATATAAAACCTCCTTGAATTGTAGCTCTAGTCCATGCAGTGTCGTGCATTTATAACAGGACAGGGAAGGGGCCAGTGCTTTGGGTGCAAGCGTAGAAGGTGTGCAGCAAGGAGAAATGACAACAGAAACCTGATAATTCAAGAATGTATTCTCAGGTTGTGATTTAGGCTGCTAAATGACTCATTTTTCCTCTAAGGACGGTAATTTGCTGCTTTATGTTATCATAGTTGTAGAGCAGTTCCAACCTTACAGATCTTAAGTATTTTTGTCAAAGGGTCTTAAAGATGTGCGTCCGAGTGATCTGATGGGACTCAAGCCAGGATAAATACAGAAATGTTGGGTTATGAAGGAAAAGTCCTGGTGCTGGTAACTACAAGGCGATGGGCAGCTCAGCGGTTCTGGCGATGGTGTTATCTGGAGGGAGCACAACAGTTAAATTCCACATCAAAGCACAAGCACAGCCTGTGTCTGGACTCTGCCGTATACGGTTTCAGCTCTTTTTCTACAATGGCCCATTCACAATCACAGGGAATTTTTGTGGTCCCGATTTGCAGTTTGTAAGGCCTGTGTGTTTCCTGCGGAAGGATGAAGAGCATCTGAAGATTTTTCTTCCGAGCATCCGTGTGTGTGTGTGTGTGTGTGTGTGTGTACATGCACATGTATGAGCACACATACCTGCATGTGTGTGTCTGAAAGTGAGAGCACCCCCATCACACCCAGTGCACCCAATAGATCCAAGGAAACATTTCCTGAGGGGCTGCAGTCTTCTGCTCCCAATAGTTTTTAACCTGATGAGATGAATAGACAAAGTGAGGCTTTCTGCTTAATGTTTTGAAGTGCTTCTTGTTAGGCTAAAAAACCCAGCCCACTTTAGAGCAGATTACGATATATCAGCTCGTCCAAAGTAATCGAAACCAGGGGAAAGAAATATGCAAAACCTCAGTAAAGGCAGAGGTGGGGGGGAAGTCCCGAGAACCGATCTTTTGGGCTATTTGCCAGAGTATACAGAAATGGCTTTGTGCTCTGCAGAAAGCCCCACGCTTTCTTCCTTCCCGCATGGGCCGCTCGGCGCCACAGCCGATGGATTATTTCAGGGTGAGGGATGCGAAGGCAGGGCTGCAGGTACTGGCAGTGCTGGGTGTGCTCTGAGGTTTGCTGGGACTGGCTCCCGGCCACCACCAGCTGCTCCTTACAGCCTCCAATGTCTCCTGATCTTCCAAAGAAATAGATAAACTAGTAATTTTTTATGTTTGGTTTTTGGTTTTTTTTTTAATTCTCCCTGCCCTGCTGGAATGAGTTGCGCACTTCTAGTGCTTGAGTTATGCCTAAAGGGTAAAGGTTAAAAATGTAAATGGATTAGGGCTGATAGTCAACATCTGTTTTACAGGGTAAATAGAAAAGAAAGTGATGCTCAATGAGAAGTTAGGTTATGAAAACGCTTGCTCAGGGCAGTGCCTGGTGCCCTACGGACATGGGGGGGATGTGTTTAGGGCCTCACTTTGCAGCAGAGGAGTGAGATGTGTTTCCAACCTGTGCATCACTGGAGCTCTTCATCTGTTAGAAAAAGCTGTGCCACTTATGTCTAGGAGAAATCACTTACAAGTGTAAGCTAATCAGTGCAAATTAACTCATCCCAATAAAGCTGTTCATTTCACAACAGCCCCCAGCTGTAAGGAGCTTGGAGCTGCCAGCGTTTCTATCGATCCACAGCATTGGCTGCGTACGGCTTGGGCATGTCTGTGTGCTTTTGTAATTAATTTCCTCCACACCTTTATTGAAGGCAAATATTAATGATAGAGCTGGGCCTTGGCTTCCCCCGCTGGGGCACTGGAGGCATGCTACCCTCATGTCTGGGTCTCATCTCATCCTTTAGCTCCTTTAATTAAAGTTTAAACTCCTTTGAGGCAAGGCTGTGCCTCGATACCTGCATGTGCCATCAGCAGCACGCAGGAGAAACTGCGTTAATCAAATCAGGACAGTAATGAAGGCAAGGTGTGTTTCTATATGTGACAGCCCTGTCTTTTCTTCCCAACAAGTCCTTCCATCTCCTTAGATGTACGGGTGGCCTTTGGACTTGCAATATCTGGGTGTCAGCAAAGTTACAGTGAGCTGATGAATTTACACAAGCAGGAGTAAATCATCAATTTTAAACACAGAAGGTCCTTTCTAGGGATGTTTGTTCAGGAAATGGAGAAATAAGGATATCATCTAGTGCTAATACATATCAAAACAGTGGAGAAATACTGCAGCTTCTTTGGGCAAAACACAGTCACCAGCACGGGGGAAACAGAAGTGGGGAAATTATTTGAAATCTTGGGCAGATTGCTGGGGTTTTGGAAAGGCATTGTTGTTCCTGGGGCAAAAAGGCTTCTAAATAGGCAGACCAAGGGGTCACAGGAAACTCTTTTGCATTTCCACTGGAGGTTGGTGTTGGTATCTCACATGTCAGTGGCCATGCTGCGGGTCAGCAAACAGCCAAATGCCGCTTCAGGCACCTCTGAAACCTTCCAAACTCTTGCTTGGGTGCTGACGAGCTGGACCTGAACGTTCCCCCCAGCAAACACCCCTGGGTGCTGGTAGCAGGGAGCCAGTGCCAAATTCCTCCCACCCCGCTGCTGGGCTGAGCACCACACTCTCTCGGGATCCCTCTCATAATGAACATGTGCTCTTGTGTTTTATGAATGAAAGCAGATGGGAACAGCTTTTCCTGTCCCTTGGGAAGGGTGAGATTTCTCCCTGTTTGTACTTACCCTGCAAGAGCAGTCACAGCACCTTCGATGAGCGCCTGGCTGGGATTTCAGGGGATGCTGCTGCTCTGGAGGGAGCATTTTGGAAAAGGAGATGGAGGATGTCAAGAGGGAAGAGAGGTCGGGGTGCTGAGCCCCTGGGTGCTGGGAGCTCTGGGCAGCCTGGATGGGGCAGGATGGGTTTGTCCTTCTTGGAGGAGTTTGCAGAGCTCATGGTGGAGGAAAACAGCCGTGGAGATGGGAGAGACTTCTGCTTTCTGCAGCTGGCTCAGCAATTTTTCTAGCTTGTGTTTGCTGTTCATTTGTTATGTCTTTAACAAGGGAAAACAGGGTTTTTTCCTTGCTCTGAGCATTGTGTGCAGTGGGCTGTGAGACACTGGCATGAAAAAACATTCATCTCAGGCAGGAGGCCCGCAAACAGTGGAGCCTGGCATGCATTTCTGACCACAGTGGTGGCGTGGGTTTTTGGTAATCTGGCTCCTAATAGCCTGTCGTTCGACTACAAGAATGTGCGGCTGGCTTTGACGCTGTAAGAAAGATTAATTAGTGAATATTGTAAACTGCTGCTATTTAGGAAGTGTTTTAGCTAACTGGGAAGTCACACAGTTGGCAAGGCGAGGAGGGGAGGGAATGGGATGAAGGGATGAAGCAAAGAGATGCTTTTGTGAACTGTGCTCATGCCTAATGATTGCTTTATCTCCTTTCCTCAGGTCCATGAGGAGTGTGAGCTGAAAATCATTGAGCAGGAGAAGGAGGTGACAGTTCTGCCCCCGAAAGATGCGTGTAAATGCCAGAAAGAAGACTTGGCAAAAGCTTTAAACGTAAGGGTTTTACAGGTCTTCGTGCACGTAGCAATGCAGTCTGTGCAAGCTGAGTCTGTGGAGAGACTGAGCAGCAAAGTTGGTCTTTGCTTTCATCTGCAAACTGCGGGAGTGCCCAATGCCTCTGCCTTTACACGGGATGAAGCCTCGTGCTGGCCATGTTTGAGGGTCAGCATTGGGCCTCTGTGCTTCGCTTTCACAGAATCACAGAATCCCAGAACATTAGGGATTGGAAGGGACCTCAAAAGCTCATCCAGTCCAATCCCCCTGCCGGAGCAGGAACACCCAGATGAGGTTACACAGGAAGGCGTCCAGGCGGGTTTTGAATGTCTGCAGAGAAGGAGACTCCACACCCTCTCTGGGCAGCCTGTTCCAGTGCTCTGTCACCCTCACTGAGAAGAAGTTTCTTCTCCAATTTCAGTGGAACCTCCTGTGTTCCAGTTTGTGTCCGTTACCCCTTGTCCTATCATTGTTTGTCACCGAGCAGAGCCTGGCTCCATCCTCGTGACACTCACCCTTTAAATATTTATAAACATGAATGAGGTTTCCCCTCAGTCTCCTCTTCTGCAAACTAAAGAGCCCCAGCTCCCTCAGCCGCTCCTCAGAAGGGAGATGCTCCACTCCCTTGATCATCTTTGTAGCCCTACGCTGGACTCTCTCCAGCAGTTCCTGTCCTTCTTGAACTGAGGGGCCCAGAACTGGATGCAATATTCCAGATGTGGTCTCACCAGGGCAGAGTAGAGGGGGAGGAGAACCTCTCTGCCCTACAACCACCCCCCTCCTGATACACCCCAGGATGGCATTGGCCTTCTTGGCCACAAGGGCACAGTGCTGGGAAGGATTTCACTGACGTGAGCGGCTCTGTGAGACCACGATGGGTGTAATCCTCACCAATATTTTGGTGTCTGGATTTGCTATTTTCCTTTAATCCAGGCAAAACGTATCTTACTTCTTCTCCATTTCTTCTCTCTGAGTTTAGTCAGGATATTTTAATTTTTTCCTTTAAATATACAGTGAAACAAAAAGAATCAACTTTTTTCTACCTCTCTCTATTTTAAATTTCTAATTTGTCATCTTTCATGTGGTTTCTTACTCGTGGAAGTTGTTGTGCATGTGGGGTTTTTTTGTTTATTTTTTAATTAACTTGTGCTTACTTTATGGTTTTCTGTGATGGTCGAGGGTAAAGTTTTACTTTAACAAAACTAAATACCTGAATAGAAAAACAATTAGTAGATTTATGTTTTTTGGGGGGAGCCTGTACTGGGTATGGAGCAGAGCTATGCATTTTGCCTGGAGAAAGAGCAGTTACAGAACTCTGTATAACTGAGCCATGAACATCTTGCCCAGTCCTACTTACAGGTTTGTAACATGACTTTGCCTTAAGAAGTTTTCTGTAACTATTCTACAATATGTAATGTTGGCTTTTGTTTGTTGTAGTAGTATTTTTTTCTTTTTATTTTCCCTCTAGGTTGATCTACAAACTGGACTCTCCGAGTTTTCTGTGCTCCAGCGCAGGTTAAAACATGGCTGGAATGAGTTTTCTGTAGAGAATACAGAGCCAATATGGAAGAAATATTTAGACCAGGTAAGGATTTCTGCATGGATTCTCATTTCCTGGCAAAAACCCCTTGCTATGTTGGCCTGAGTGTGTCTCTACATTGAAATATTCGGGATTTCTGCTTCCATGGATTCAGCCTCGGAACAGGGTGTGCTCTGGGTACAGAAACTGTCTGTTCCCCTGGGAAAGCCATTGTGAAATTCAGACGCGGGGTCATTTACTGTGAAGATAAGATCTTAAAATAAAAATAAACCCTTTTCTCTCCACACAGCCCACAAATCAAAAGCCATAGATCAGTGACCTGATTTCTGGAGCATATTTATTCCCTTTAAGGCAAGTGATAAAATCAGGAATGGTTTGAGGAAAGGCAGTAGTAGCTGAAAGCCACTCTGATTTCAGTTACCTGGTGAAGGAGAGCCCTAAACCTCCAGCAAAAGCAAAGGCA
Source organism: Mesitornis unicolor (assembly GCF_000695765.1). Lineage (NCBI taxonomy): Eukaryota > Metazoa > Chordata > Aves > Mesitornithiformes > Mesitornithidae > Mesitornis > Mesitornis unicolor. The sequence goes on from NW_010188814.1 coordinate 63,011, forward strand.
GTTGTAGAGCTCAGGTGAGCATTAGTGTCTCCCTTAGCAATACATCAGTAGTGGATGCATTAATACACCATGCCATGCGTGGTGAAGATCCACAGCTTCAAACCAGCTGCCCTCAAAAAGCCAGGCAGAGGTGGGATTTGCTATCTTGTTTTTTCCCCAGCTGAGTTATCCCTGAGAATTGCTTTCATTAACCTGGTCTCATCAGTATTTAATGCATCTTTCACCTCTCTTTTAGAGCTTTGAACCAAACAAGAAGGGTCTTCTTTTTTGTTAATTATTTTCAACCAGTTTCACCAACTTTGTTCTTGGCTGGCTGGATCATGAAGATTTTAGGCCCAGTCTAAAGAGAAATGAAGGGACTTTCACCTTTGGCTTCAGCAAGGAATAAATATGAAACCTTGGCTTTCCTACCATGCATCGCCACATATCTGTTACCCAAAATAGGCTCTCTGGTCTTTGCCTCATTTAAGTCCCTTTTATCAATTACCACCTTAGCTAATCGGAGCTGTAACTTTCTCAGGTAGGAGAAAGGTCCTGAGAAATCTGTTTAGAAGTGAGGATCTGGCTCCCGCAGCCCCATGTGCAGCGCAGAATTTAGCAGATTAATTAAAGAAGAAAACGAGAAAGAGGATTTTTGGTTTCAAATTCTAATCCAACAATAAAGCTTTTGTTTGTACCTATCGTGCCTCCAAGGAGCTTTTGGTGTCAGCCCTGCTCTGTATGTCTGCAAGGGCGAGCCTTGCCTGTGTGAGCAGGGGAAAAGCAGGGAAAGGGAAACTTAAGTCTTTTGGTGTGAGCCTCTGCCTTGTCCTGCTGTCCCTGTCACCATCTGTCCCCTGTCACTGTCTGTCCCCCTGTATGGATACAGGATCTGGCTTCAGCCCAACACCAGGTGCTGCCCCAGCTCTGTCTGGGCAGAATCACAGAATCACACAGAATGGCTCGGTTGGAAAAGCCCTCTGAGATCATCACGTCCAACCGCTCCTGTCTAACCCCTAAACCATATCCTTAAGTACCTCGTCTACCCGCTCTTTAAATACATCCAGGGATGGTGACTCCACCACCTCCCTGGGCAGCCTGTTCCAGCTTCTGACCACCCTCTCAGTAAAGAACTTCCTCCTTAGCTCTAACCTGAACCTCCCTTGGCACAGCTTGGTGCCGTTTCCCCTTGTTCTATCCCCCATCACCTGGGAGAAGAGCCCAGCACCCACCTCTCTACAAGCTCCCTTGAGGCAGTTGTAGGTGGTGATGAGGTCTCCCCTCAGCCTTCTCTTCTCCAGGCTAAACAACCCTAGTGTGAGCAAGGAGGGTCTCTGCAGCAAACCCACGTGTCCCATCCTTTCTGAAGAGGTCTGAGGCCAGCTCAGCTTTGGCAGTGCCATATTTAACTTTACATCACAATTTGATTTTTTTCAGTTTAAAAACCCCCTCATTCTCTTGTTGCTGGCTTCCGCTTTAGTAAGCGTCATCACGAAAGAATACGAGGACGCCGCGAGCATTGCCATGGTAGGTGGTACCTTTCCCGCACCCCAACTCCTCGCTTGCTGAAGCTGGTGTCCCACACCTGTAATGTCTCTCTGTTTGCAGGCGGTGCTCATCGTGGTCACCGTGGCCTTCATCCAGGTATGTCAGCCGGAGCTCAACTCCATGGCCGGGGGTCTCATGAGCAAGCCCGCTGGTGTAACTTGGCTTTCTCCTCCTTTCTTGTTTAAAAGGAATATCGCTCGGAGAAATCTCTGGAAGAACTTAACAAGCTGGTGCCCCCCGAGTGCAACTGGTGAGGCATGGCTGGTGCGGTGGGTTTTGGCAGGCTTTGGGTTATGATAGGTGCAGAAGATACCTTTAGGTTGTCATGCACGTAATGAGAACGCTGTGTCTGGAGGGGTGGCACCCTGTGGGAGTGCAGCCGTAAGGATATGAAATAACTCTGGATTTTAGAGTAGGCACCCAGAGGAACTGAATAAATGCTGAGAAATGCCCAGAAATGTCCCGCTTTGCACCCTGCATAAGAGTCCCTGCAGCCTCTTTTATGTCGATGAGTGCTCGGGCAGGAAAAACCTCACTTGCGTATTTTTTTGGCTTTAGGGTAGTTTTGCCCCCGGGAGATTGGCACAAAATGGCTTAGAAGCAGAGGTGCACATGGGCTGGGTTTCCTCGCCCACACCTGCCTGTTGCTGTATGTCCGTGCTGGGATGGTAAAACCAACCACGTGTTTCGGTGCAGATGGGTCACATGTGAGCACAGTCACACCACGGCCCGTGGAGCAGTTGTGGAGTGGATCACATACCACTTCCCTGACAGCTTTGATGCTGGGTGTCAGCACTTTACGTTACAGGAAACACTTTTCCTATTTGTGTCTTTGCAAATCAGGTCTGTCGTGGCCAACATAAATAAGCTGCGAGGCTCGGAGAAACCTTGCACTGCAAAAGCAGTGTGGGGTTTTCTTCTGGTCCGAAGTCCACCCAGATTTGGATCTTATAAATGCCACTGGTTGTTCTTTGTTTATTTATCATGACACCATAAGCATCTAACCACTTGGAAGGCTGTACTTTTAATATAATATTGAAATGCCAGCAGTAATTATAGCTTTAAAGTCTTTTTAGGTTAGAGAAGCTGCATTTCATTATTTAAAGTGTGAGCCATGGGAAAGCACATCATCTTGTCACTCCTACCCACTGTATAAGTACTGTCTAAGTCACTTATTGCTGAAATGCAAGTCTTCCATAACTTGCCCATCTGTTTATGTATTAAATCTGAGCCTGAACTGAACATAATCATCTCTCCTCATCGTTATGAAGATTTTATTTTCTTATTTACATTGGAAGCTCCTTGGGGCAGGGCTCTTGCTTTCTTGCCAGTCACATTGCCAAGCCTGCAGAAGGAAGAAAAACCTCACAGCCTGGTTTCCTTTCTTCTTTTTCCATTTGCCCAATGTAGCCTCAGGGAAGGAAAACTGCAGCATCTTCTAGCACGGGAGCTTGTGCCTGGAGATATCATATACCTGTCTGTTGGCGACAGGGTTCCTGCAGACCTCAGGCTGATAGAGGTAAATCCAGCCGCACGTACAAGAGCTTGTTTCAGAAATGTCTAGTCTTAACAGTGCCAGAAACGTGCCTTTTAACTTAGGTTACAGATCTGCTGGTGGATGAATCCAGTTTTACTGGAGAAGCTGAGCCTTGCAACAAGACTGACGGTGTCTTGCTGGAAGCTGGAGACATAACCACGCTGAGCAATGTTGTTTTCATGGGGACCCTGGTGCGATACGGGAAGGGAAAAGTGAGTCCTGTCAGTCTTGATCATTTCCTCAGCATTAGTTACGAAATCTCTAGGGTTTTTTTCATCTCTTCCTCTCTTTTTTTCCTTCTTCTCAGGGAGTAGTTATTGGGACGGGTGAAAATTCGCAGTTTGGAGAAGTGTTCAAAATGATGCAAGCTGAAGAGGTAAAGAGGTCTCTGTGTCTCTGGAAATGGTGGATGTTGTGGATGGAAGTCTGAGAGGAGGAGCAGTCCCAGGAGTTAATGCACTGAGTTCACTTCTCTTTTTGCTACATAATGCCTGCTTGACTGAGGGACATCAAAAAAAAGAAGGTTATAAGCAGGATTTAGGCTTCTAAATCCAAACTTGTGATGCTCAGCTTGTGTCTATCTTTGTAGTCACCCAGACATCATGGTTTCTTCTCTTCCCCTCACCCCTTTCCACTATGTATATAAAATTTTACTTCTATATGTGCCACATTTTCACGGGGCAGAGCTCTGAGCTAGCACAGATGAGAGTCTAGGAACTGGTTAACTCTTGATCTGTTAATGCAAGAAATGAGAGCAAAGCAGAAGTAGACACTTCTGGGTAGTGTGTGTGCAAAGCCTCTGGGAGTGGGATAAAAAGTCTGGGACCCCATCTCTGTCCCACAGACTTTGCACACACATTATCCAGTTCTGGATTCAGTTGCTAAGGTCCTTTTCCGATTTAGCCCTTAGTCTGTCTCTACCTTGCCTCTCTAAGCTAGAATTGAATATAATTCCTGTTTTTCTCCCAGTTTTTGCCTGTCTTGAGTGCATTGAGACAGAGACTCCCTGCGGGACAGTCTGTGCCCAGCAGACCCTGTTGGGGTTTGGGGTGGGTAAGCACTGGGGTGTACTGGGGAGCTGTAGGGGCCGCAGTAATGATAACCAGAACTGTGTGGGTCAGTCATTCTAGGCTGACCATCATCATCTCATCTCACAGAAAAGTTAAATAAAGCTATTCTCTAATGTTTCCAGACTCCCAAAACACCTCTCCAGAAAAGCATGGACAGACTGGGGAAGCAACTCACTCTTTTCTCCTTTGGCATAATCGGTGAGTTGGATGCAATACTCATACCTGCACAGTCAGCTGTGCTCCAGGAGCACTTTTTTCAAGCCCTTTTTATAATGAGTTACGTGAACTTTGGGAGTTCAAGCAGAGATACCTTGAAAGGAGAGATTTGTGAGCCTCATTGCATGCTCAGTTCTCTAACAACAGCTACAGGAGGTTGGAGATTTAGGAATTTCTTAGTTTTCTAATGAGATGGTTTTCCCCCCCCAGGTTTAATAATGCTCATTGGCTGGTTACAAGGGAAGCGTCTCCTCAGCATGTTCACCATTGGAGTTAGGTGAGGACGTTTCTCTTTGCTTTCTAATGAAACGTGCCCCAGTGAATTCCCTGCTCAAATCAATGGACGTTTCACAAAAAAAAGAACTTGAGTAAGTCCCTTCAGAAATACAGATTGATCTTGCACTGGTGAAATTATTGTGAGATTTATGACAGAGTTTACTAGGGAAAAAACCAAGTTCGAGGGTTTATTTAATTCTGGCAATCAGCATTTTGGAAATCTTCACTGGCTTTTCCACCTCATCCTGCTGTGAATGTCCTTTCCTATCTGTACTATGAATTTAGTGGGAGTGTAGCAACAGCAAATATTAGCCTTTGCTGTTCTTACTGGATTTACGTCTCAAGATAGGAATGCGCATTTTGTGCAGCATAAAAAGCGTGCACAACCTCTTAATCAAACATAATAAACCGTGTGGTTTTAGTGGTACCCATAAAACCTGTTGGTTGGTGTTGTCATGGCTCTAAAATCAATTCTTAAAAAAAAATAGAAAGTTTTCTATGGAAATAAAAAGAAAACCAAAGATGAGGAGACAACAGAGATTGCAAACTGGCTTGGTGCCCTTGCGGCCAAGAAGGCCAATGGCATCCTGGAGGGTATCAGAAGGGCTGTGGTTGTAGGGCAGAGAGGTTCTCCTTCCCCTCTGCTCTGCCCTGGTGAGACCTCATCTGGAATATTTTGTCCAGTTCTGGGCCCTCAGCTCAAGAAGGACAGGAACTGCTTGAAAGACTCCAGCAGAGCCACAGAGATGCTGGAGGGAGTGGAGCATCTCCCTTCTGAGGAGCGGCTGAGGGAGCTGGGGCTCTTGAGCTTGGAGCAGAGGAGACTGAGGGGAGACCTCATTCATGGGGATCCATTTGGAAAGGGCGAGTGTCAGGAGGAAGGAGCCAGGCTCTGCTCTGGGATGTCCAATGCCAGGACAAGGGGCAATGGTCCCAAGCTGGAGCACAGGAGGTTCAAGCTGAAGATGAGGACAAACTTTGTGAGTGTGAGGGTGGCAGAGCATGGCCCAGGCTGCCCAGAGAGGTTGTGGAGTCTCCTTCTCTGCAGACATTCAAAACCCGCCTGGACGCCTTCCTGTGTGACCTGGTCTGGGTGACCCTGCTCTGGCAGGGGTTGCACTGGGGGAGCTTTCAAGGTCTCTTCCAACTCCTAAGATTCTGTGATTGCTGTCTCCTGGGGTGATGTGGTGGCAAAGGAAAGTGGTTAAGCCTGAGTTTTGGAGAGCAGCCTCTGGTTTTGAAAGTCCTCCTTGATTACTCTTTGCACATCCCTAGAAGTGTTCAGAGTCACCCAAGGAATAGCTAAAGGGCAAATACAGACTGTCTGGATTTTTCTGGTGTATCAGGTGTTGCAGGTTTTGATGCTGCTCCAATTCGGTGTGCACAGTATGGGCACATCTGGAGGGTCCTTCTGTCCCACCATAGCTTGTATCCACATGCAGGAGAGGAGATGAGGAGCTGCGTGTGGCCAGGAGCCAGCAGCTAATGTGTGAGCTGTGATGCCAAGGAATATTCAACTTCATGCTCAGAAAGTTAAACAAATGAAATGAAATCCAACCTCTAAATCCCTGCTTAGCCAGAAATTAATGCTCTTTGGCAATGTAAAGAAGAAAAGTAATTGCTCTGTCAAAATCATCCAGAAAAAGGTTGAAGGATTGGATAAATATTCTGCTTTTGTATTTACAGTGTGCCAGGAGTCCCAGTGGTTAGCATTGCATGCTCCCATTCAGATATGCACGTATGAGAGGAAAAATCACTCCATGGAAGTGCCCATTGGATGTGTTTTGGTTGGTACTTGTAGCTTGACCTCTATGCTGAAGCTGCTGTGTCTCTGCTGTCCCCAGCCTGGCGGTGGCTGCCATCCCCGAGGGCCTTCCCATCGTGGTCACCGTGACGCTGGTGCTGGGCGTTCTCCGGATGGCCAAGAAAAGGGTGATTGTCAAGAAGCTGCCCATAGTGGAAACCTTAGGTAAGGCTGCAAAGGGGCCGCACAGTTTGGTCATCTGCCAGGCTTCAAAATCTGAACTGAATGGCAATGGGCTGGCCAAGTGAGCCTTGGTCTGATTTTAAAAATATCCATTTGGAATGTGCTTACTGGGCCAGAGCAACCCACTCAGATATATTTTCTACCCTGTGTTTCTCACCCTTCTCCCTTATTTTAATAATTTTCACACAGGCAGGTGCTAGGAATGGTGCAACCCAACCCGTGGCATTGGCCCATGGGGAGCAGAGCCCCTCTGCACACACACATATGCCCTGCTTGGGTTGAAAGACTTGGTTTCCTCTTCCTCCCCATTCAATGGAATCATCCTGCAGGTCCATCCTGTCCACTTGTTCAGTGTCTGGCTAGAAAACCTTGCAGCCCCTCGAGCCAAGCCTGGTGGCATAAACAAAACCAGTTATCCTTCCTTAGTGTGTGTGGCCATCTCCTGGATATCCAAAGTCATAGAAAACAGACACAGGGAGGACCTTGTGCAGGTGTCCAGCCCATCCTCACAACTGCAGGGCAGAGTGAACTGCAAGGAAATAATTCTTCCACCTTATCTTCACATTGGCCCTTATTCCCAGCCACTGTGTTCCAGGCCTTGCTGCTCTGACCTTGGTCAGGATGGCAGCTACAGGAAGGAGAAGACACGTGTGTTTACTACCACCCATTAAAAAGCATGCTGAATGCCAAGCCTGACCCCTGCAGTTCCAAATATCTCTGCACGGCCAGATTCTTCAGCTAAAAATCTGTCTTCTTTGGAAATGCTACTATTGTTTGAACTGCCCTTGTTTGTTCTGCAGTTAAGGAATCTTATCACCCTTATTTTCTTTTATCTGCCCTGGCCCAGGACATCTGAAACAACCTTATCTCATCAAGAATTTCGTTCTGGTAGGGCTGTACCCAAATAGGTGTAACTGCCAGGTGCCTGGGTGCCCTTCCAGACTGTCTAAGCACAGCAAAAGCTGTGCTCTCCCCCATGTTAATTGTGCTGTGTCTGTTAAACTTCTGAAAAGGAGAAAAATAATCCGTCCTCTTTATCTAATCCTTTAATTATCTGTAATTAAAAATGACCCTGCTAACTCACTCCTTGGCTTTATTGGGCTGTAAATGGGCCCTGGAAGAAATGTGCTTTATTGGAGCAGGGTTGTCACAGAGCAGAGCTTGAGGGGGCAGCTTCTGCTCTTTGCTGTGGATTTTTGGGTTTTTTTTTTTGTAACAGTGTTTAACCCATCCAGTCTCACAGTCCCTTGGTGAGGCAGGGAAGGGCTGTTATTCCTGATTTAGAGAAGCAAGCAAGGGTTAAATGGCCCATCTGAGGAAGCATGTGGCTGAGTGGGGATTTGATCCGTCTTCAGAATATAACAGCTGCTCTGTTGTGTGATACTGCAGCTCAGAAACGGTGATCAGCTCCCTGGAGATTAATGCCTGCTCTGATTGCCCACCATATGATGCTCAAGACAATGCAGCCCTCTTCAGATGTCTCCTACCACATCACATGTCCAAATTATGTGCATGATACGGTGACGTGCACTCAAATCCTTTCCTTACAACACCCTGCTGGGAAACTCCTCCATTTCTTGGTGTTTTCTCCCTTTTCTCACTGGTGCAGTTTGAGTAACCATAGGGAAACACGTTCTCCCTCTTCTGGGGCCCTGCATCTCACTGTTCAGTTGCATTATTTATTAATTCTGATTAAAAACTTTCCTGATCAGGTTGCTGCAATGTCATCTGCTCGGACAAGACGGGCACTCTGACAGCCAACGAGATGACAGTGACTCAGCTGGTGACCTCGGACGGGTTCCAGGCAGAGGTATGGATCAGGCACTAATACAGATTTTCCTGTTCAAGTTCAGCAGAGCTCATTTGCTTTTGGTTCAATCCGGCCCAGACGAGTGTTGCTGATTCAATCCCAAAACAAGTGGGTTCTTGCACATCACTGATCCCATTAAAGAGGAGGGAATTTTCGGTGCTGGAGGCAGGCAGAGGTGAGGCTGAGGGTACAAAAGCTGCTCAGATACCACAAACAAAGATGTTCGTTGGCATTAACTTCTGTTCTCTGCAATTATGGTAAATATTGAAATCTGCCGCTGACCCTTGTGGGCCCATCTTCTGTAGGGATATTTATTATACAACTGACCCGATCCTTCAATTTGATTCATTTGCCTGCATGCAAAGTGGGTGAAAGATGCAGGCATGCAAAATGTAAGGCAATGGAGACACAGGCCAGTGGTCAGTATGGTAAAACCAGTGAACCCACTGCTGCCAAAGGGCTGGATCCCTTGGCTGAGCTGCAAGAGACTTCTGAACTCATAGCAGAGGAGTTCTGCATAAGACAAGCTGATGCTTTTGTTCCTATACAGCTGAGGTTATATTATAATGTCATTATTTGCAGCTTTACCTGTTAGCATTGCTTTGAGCTAGAAAGAGTCATCCCAGCCTGCCTTCCAAATCAGAACTTTGCTCAGGTGCACCCGATGTACACGGATGCAGCGTAGTCCTGCCTGGCACTGGGGAATTTGCTTTTCCTGTCTCTCCCTTCCTCAGGTCAGTGGGGTGGGCTACAATGGAGAAGGACATGTTCATCTTCTGCCTTCAAAGGAGATTCTGAAAGAATTTTCCAATGTCTCAGTTGGGAAACTAGTGGAGGTAAGTATAGGTTATGATCCAGCTTGTCCTATTTATGTTCAGTTTTCAGCACAGATCACTTTGGGTTATGAGTGTGGGGGAAAGGCACTTTTGTAACTCTAAGATGAACTGTCTTGCTGGAACATGGAAAGGCTCTGAGTAATTGTGATCTAATACGTGAAGCTTATGGATGAGAAGTGGCAATCATAATGCAAGTAAAGAGAGGTCAGGGTCATCAGCTTAAAGTGTCAACGAGATTTTGGATCAAAATACAGTCGTGGCAGAAGAGAGACCAATTAATTTTACCACAGTCAGGTTTTTAATGTGGACAGATTCTAGACTTGAGCTAGCTGCATGGTTAATACATAAATGTACTGAGATGGTCTCTGGGTTTCATGTTAGCGTTAAATAAAATCTTGCACATGTAGGCTAAGGTGGAATTTTTGGGTAGTGACACGATTGGAGCTGGCATCTCAAACGGACGTTAGGTTTTATTCTATCTGCACTGCACGTTAGAAGCAATCCTAGGAGAGACTTAGTTTTCATTTTCGTGATTTATCAAGCTAGTTAGATATATACCATGTTTTGCTTGATGTTAATTTATCCAAAATGTATCATTTTACAAAAATGCTACCGGATCCTATGGATTAAGTGGATTTGGAAAGCACAAAAACTGATCTCAAGAGATGCTGCTATGGGGAACGGCTCATCTTTAGGGATGAGGCTGCTTTCATTTTCCAGTCTCTCATTATTTCATTTGAAGAGATGAAAAAGCTATGAATTTAGTTATGACAAAAATAAATCACATAAATATGTCCCTTTTTTCTAGGCTGGCTGTGTAGTCAATAATGCCATTATCAGGAAAAACAGTGTGATGGGACAGCCCACGGAAGGAGCTCTCATTGCCCTTGCAATGAAGGTAAGGTTGTTAACATTTAAAATTTTTCAGGAATTAAACAAACAAACAGAAGAACTGGAATTGTTTGGTCTGAGAGCAGCGATCAGACTTCTTTACAGTCCCCAGACTGCTTTTAGGTTTTCCTTGTCTCTTCTCCACAAGGTCACAGATGTACACATCTCCCATGTACACCTCTTATCACGGACAAACACCTTCCCTGAGTTTCTGTGTTCACAGCAGTACTTGTGTTGTTTGGTAAAACAACATCTTTTATTTTTAAATGAATATTGCATTCATGCCCTTAGGCAGAGGGCTCTAAAATGCCTCAAGGTATCATCTAATTAACATTATGCAGCCCATGGTCCACAGACCTCATGTGGGCTGTAAAGCACAGGAGGTGCCTGATGAAATGATGCACCTGCAAGCATCTGTTCTTACCTCTGATTTTTAAAGCTTCTAATTCTAACAGTGAAACCATGGTTGGTTGTTTGTTTTTGTAAAACAATGTCATTTTATTTCCCTAAACGCTAAATTAAAGTCTTCCTTCTGCTCCGCCGTTCATTGTCCAAGCCATAGCAGAATGTGAGGGAGGTTGTGTCTTCTATTTTTATTTTATTTCATTTTATTTTTTAGTTTGGGAGCTCAGGGAGAGACTGGCAGCTTCTTCTGATCACCACCACTGCACCTAGAGCACCGTGCATGCTGCTAAAGCAGGCGTGTGTTGATTTGAACTGTCGCACTTCAGAGCTGAAGGGTCTTCTTGTGTTGCATTGCTTTCTGAGTCGAACTCATCAGGAAATAATTTGAACCACATCCACAATTGACCATTCAGTTATTTGCAGTTTTCCTTTTTCTTCCAAGTAGGATGGCTGGGAAATAACCAAAGTTGTTATTGTATAGGTTTAGGGGAAGGATTTGAGCATCCTTTGACCCAAAGTCCCACTGAGACAGCAGTGCAGCTCCCTACTTGCAAAAGTCAGCAGGGATCAAGCTCCAAATTCAGGTTTAATTTATCCCATATCAGGGACCTAAAGGAAAATACGGGTTTGAAACACGAGTTTTTCTCTCTCCATGCTTTCTCTTAAGCTCTGTGGTATGTGACTGCCTGGAAGTACGTGATCAACAGGCAATGCTTGTAATATCAAAAATATAACCAAGCTTTGGCATTGTTCAGCATCGCAGTGCTCTTTTTCTTTCACTTTACTTTAGATGGAATTAGCTGACATTAAAGATATTTATGTAAGAAAGAAGGAAATCCCGTTTAGCTCTGAACAGAAGTGGATGGCTGTGAAATGCATGCTGAAAAATCAGGTAAAGCAAACAGCCCTGTTGGCTGGTTTCGTGTTTCTAATTGTGCACCCCGACAATGAGCGTGAAATGATATCTCTTTAGCAAACAGAGATTTCAGAAGTTAACTATGTCAGGAGAAAAACTGAACAGACCTCAAAATTCCCAACTTGGGTGTAATTTTAGCTTGTAAAGCTGTGTTGGAATGGGAGAAGAGAATACTTTTATTATGGTGGTTTGAGCAGGAAAACAAAAGCTGTTCAGAGATAACTGACAGGGGGAGAGAGATACGATGTTTGGAAGAAAATGTTGGCCATTTACTGGCTCAAGGAGCTCGTTTTGGCTGGTTTTATATCTCGTTTAAAAACTCACCGATCTTTTCATCACCATTCTGTCTGTGACAGCTGAAAAATGGCTGGAGTAAATATAGCACATCCTCTCAATAATGCATGCACCTGAGCATTTTACAGAACAGGTAAAAGAGCAGAGAAAAGATATTTTCTACCTAGACTGTAAAGCCTTATGCATTTTCAGTATTTTTAAAACGTGCCATTTTCTTTTCTTTTTTCTCATTAAAGTATATTATCTCCTTACTTTAAAGGATCAGGAAGATATTTACTTTATGAAAGGAGCATTTGAAGAAGTTATTCAATACTGCACTCTGTACAACAGCGGTGGTATCTCCTTATCTCTTACACCCCAGCAGAAAGCCTTCTACCAGCAGGAAGAAAAGCGAATGGGCTCCTCAGGCCTACGGGGTCAGTCGTTTTATCTGTGTCCGTTACAGGTTATCATGCCCTAAGACTTTTTGGCTCTGTTTTGGTCAGGATGGACAGAGGCTTAATCCTCAGCATCACTTGCACGATCTCTTCACGATACTTGTGAGAGTTTGCCCAGCAGACTCTTAGTGCTGCTTGGTGCTTGCTTTCCACTAATGTTTTTTGCTGCTGTGTTTAAATTAGTGAGATAGAAAGAGGCTGAAAACAGGCACTGGAAGCAATGAATGTTTTTCTTCCATGGAGCACTGCGATTGCCTGGGATACAGCCTGAATGTTGCACTGAAAAGCTTCGCGCTGAAGAGCTGCTCTGCCAAGTTTGCCTTTCAGAGAAGCTGTTTCAAGAGCAACAAAAAGCAACTTTGAAAAGGATTCAGAACATGCATTTGGGCACCGAGATTTCTGTTTGAAGCTTGGTTCAATTCTTTATTAGGACCAAATCTCCTTTTGATCCTGACTGCATGCCAGTGCACAGTTTTTATTCGTATGTCATTTCCTCCATCACTCGAAGCATCCTTTCGGAAACGCCTTAGACTTCCACAAAATAACAGACACCATCTCTTGTGCGTGTTCCCAGGGTGTACGTAGATAAGAGCAAGCCTCGGCAGTGAGGTCTGAAGATGGGATAGTTAATGTACATATTCTCCATCCCCGTGTCTTGTGGTTAGTAACTCATGGACGGAGCTTGCTTTACAACATCTGAATCATCTGCTGTTGGGAATGGCAAAGTGCGGTTCTGAAGAGAAGCGATTAACTCAGGCAGCTGCTGCGAGCTTGTGATTCAGTCATCAAAGCAGCACTGCCATGAACGCCTGGCAAAATATCCCCGGGTGATTTAAGAAAGATTGAATTAGATGGTTAGGCACCAAGAACAGAAGCTAAATGTTCAGAGCCTTGGTGTTTACACGATGGAAGCTTCACTGGTTTAACTTAATTTACATTGCGCATTTTTAGGTATTTTTTCCTGAAGTTTGTTTTTACAGGAGCACTGTTGTTTAACACAGCAGTTCAGTAGTGTCTGCTCCAGCATTGCACTGTCCCAGTTTAATCCATCTGCACCTAGGGAAGACTTAGCTTTGAATTAGGAAGAAATAGATCCTAGGAGAAACATGTGAAACAGAAATGTTCTGATTGAGAAAAACTGGTATTATTTGAGTGGACCAACTTTTCTGTCTATTTAAGATCTGAATATAATGGCTAATGATCTGCTTTTAATGAGTTTTTTTGCTGGAAAACTGGCTATTTAATCTCTCCTCTAAATGCTCGTATGAATGTAGGGAAGTACTTTATTAATAATACAGTCTTGTCTTCTTCTCTGTTTCTAGTGCTTGCTTTGGCTTCTGGTCCAGAACTTGGCAAACTGACATTTTTAGGTCTGGTTGGAATAATTGATCCCCCGAGGGCTGGAGTGAGAGAAGCCGTTCAAGTCCTTCTTGAGTCCGGTGTATCGGTGAAGATGATAACTGGAGATGCCTTGGAAACTGCTGTGGCTATAGGTAACAAACTGAGCTTCCTTCCTCTGGGTCTGTAACTCTGTCTGTCAGATCAGTCAAGTGTTAGATCGCTTCATAATCAACTTTATCATTCTTTCTATGTGTGCAATAGAGGTTTTAAATGCCACTGAGTTCTTGCTTCTTCCCTGAAACAAATCATATTAAAAGTAGTAATAGAGCAGCTATGAACTATGGGCCAAATTCTAGTAACTTAATTCCACTATTTTAGCACCAGAAATGGCAAAATCTCAGTGTAAGACCCTTAAATGAGACAGATGGCATTGCTGGGACTATAGCTGTGTTTCCCATTTTTGCATTTTGCCATTAGAAATACACAGAGCAAGTAGCAGAGCAGAGAGGGATGGGTTTAGTATCAGCTCCAGCTGCGGGTATGGTGCTGCCTCCAATACTCCACTGAGTCCTGGTGAGACGGCATCTGGAATATTGTGTCCAGTTCTGGGCCCCTCAGTTCAAGAAGGACAGGAACTGCTGGAGAGAGTCCAGCGCAGGGCTACAAAGATGATCAAGGGAGCGGAGCATCTCCCTTCTGAGGAGCGGCTGAGGGAGCTGGGGCTCTTTAGTTTGCAGAAGAGGAGACTGAGGGGAGACCTCATTCATGGTTATAAATATTTAAAGGGTGAGTGTCACGAGGATGGAGCCAGGCTCTTCTCGGTGACAAACAATGATAGGACAAGGGGTAACGGACACAAACTGGAACACAGGAGGTTCCACTTCAATTGGAGAAGAAACTTCTTCTCAGTGAGGGTGACAGAGCCCTGGCCCAGGCTGCCCAGAGAGGTTGTGGAGTCTCCTTCTCTGCAGACATTCAAAACCCGCCTGGACGCCTTCCTGTGTAACCTCATCTGGGTGTTCCTGCTCCGGCAGGGGGATTGGACTGCGTGAGCTTTGGAGGTCCCTTCCAATCCCTAACGGTCTGGGATTCTGTGATTCTGTGTGAGGCAGGACAGGGCGACCAGCCCAGCTTGGAGCCAGAGCTGCGTGCCCTGTCAGATGCCCCAGGTGCAGAAATATTCCCCAGCAAATTCTTTAATTGCTGCCTCTGTTCTCTGAGTCAGGAAATAGCTGACTTTTTCCAGAGCTGATGAGCAGATCTCATTTTGGGCTTTTCTTTGCAGGACAGAATATTGGTCTCTGCAATGGGAAGCTGAAAGCCATGTCTGGGGAAGAGCTGGACCAACTGGCAGAGGCAGAGCTGTCATCCACTGTCAAAAATGTAATGGTTTTGTTTACACAAAACAAGGCTTGGCTCCATTTCCAATAGCGTCCATTTAATACCACGTTGTATTTTTTGTTTTTCAGGTTTCCATTTTCTTCAGAACAAGTCCAAAGCACAAACTAAAAATCATAAAGGTACAAAAGCCTTCAAATGCATTGTATGCCTCACAAAAACAGAGTGTAGAGGGTGCCTCTCAGTTCTCTAGACCAGCTGGTCTTCCAAGGCAGGATCAGCTCATGCTAAGGGCCCATAAAACCCAAGCTGGAGCATTGGCACTATTTACACTGAAGGCATTAGCATTTCTTTTGCAGATCTGGCCTGGGTTATTTGAAAGACACTAGTGAGATATCAGCGAGCATATAATAACAGGGAAATGATTTCTGAGGGCTTTACCTCCCTCTGCTAACTTCTGCTGAAGTTATGAGATACTCTGTACTCCTGAAAATTCAGTCTCTTAATTCTTAGTTTGAGTTCTGTCCTCAGTGGGCTCCTGATCTGCTTTACCCTCAGAGTCACAGAGCACTTCTGCTCTTTCTATATGACAGGCATATTTTGTGACTGCCAACAGCACTTACCTATCTTCTCTTGGCTTCAGAGCCTCTCGTCTCTCCACTCTCGCAGGCTTTGCAGAGGGCTGGTGCTGTCGTGTCCATGACAGGAGATGGTGTCAACGACGCTGTAGCCCTTAAATCTGCCGATATTGGGATTGCAATGGGACAAGCTGGTACGGACGTCAGCAAAGAGGCTGCCAACATGATTCTTGTGGACGATGACTTCTCAACAGTAATGTAGGTTTAGTGACTTTCTTACTGTCAGACAGTTTCTTACCTCAGACACTTTCTGGCTATCCATTGCAATGAGTGTGTTGAGTGACTGGCCCTGGAAATAAGGCAAGGCACAGGACATGGAAGCCAATGAGCAGTAAGTGCAGATACCTCGTGTGGGTCTGACTCCTTTTCAGTTGCATACACAGCAATGACTTTTTTGCTTCAAGTGGTGATGACAAAGTCATCTTTCATCTGAAAGCCCTGGTTTCGCATTGCTGTACCTATCTGGGGATTGGAAAGTGCCTAGAGGTCTGGGTAGATCCTAGCTTGTGCTCTCTGCCTCACCCAGGAAGCTCAGAGGAAAGACATCATTTGCAATGCTCTCTTGGCTCATAACAGCAGAGAGAGTAGGTAGACTGGAGTGATGATACAAATAGGTCCTGTGCCTGCTTTATGGACCAAGACCTGGCCATATAAAACAGGCTTTTCACATCTATTATTCCTGATAAAGTCATTTTCACTGAGAAGCTGCACTGATGTCTTCCTCAAGCTGGAGTCTGAACTTCAGCTGAAGTAAGTGCTAGGGAAGGCAACTTATCTTTTATGTGTTACAGGGAGCTCAGTGTCAAATAGCGTGAATGCAAGTTGTTTAATAAATGCTCCTCTCCCTTCCAGGAATGCAATAGAAGAGGGAAAGGGGATATTTTACAACATAAAAAATTTTGTCCGGTTCCAGTTGAGCACGTAAGTTTGTTTGCTTCAGTTCCAGTGAAAAGCACCTTTGGGGTGAGGCCGTGCAGAATAACGTTCTGTGCTTTGCAGGAGCATTTCAGCTTTGAGCCTAATTACTCTGTCAACAGTGCTCAACCTACCAAATCCACTGAACGCTATGCAGATCTTATGGATCAACATCATCATGGATGGGCCTCCAGCACAGAGGTATGGAAGAGTCAAATGAGCAAAATATTCTTGGTTTTAATGTCTGATTTTGGCTTAGGAACAGAAGCTGTCATGATTTCTTATCAATGCACCAATCACTTAGCGGTTAGGTAAGACAAGTTGTACTTTTGCTCCCTCCTGGTCCCTCCAAAAGCATTTATTTCAGGCTTACTTGAGGTTTTATGTATTTCTGTTTTATGGTGGAACCGCGTAACTGTTCCATGTTTTACTGCAAATGCTCTGGTGTCCTGAGTGCATCACCTGCTCATAGCCCTGCAGGTCTGACTGGCAAGGGAATACTGGGTACACATGGGGGTATATGCCCCAAAATCACAAAATTACAACTACTGATAATTTCAATTACTAATTCCATGAAGTGGAAGAGATGTTGCCCACAATCTCACAGCTGGCTCTCCCTCTGGGATGGGATACTGGTATGAGGCACTATCGTGGTGTAACATATCATTTTAGCAGCTCATTTTGCAGAAAAGACCTTTGATGAAGGTGTCTCAGACAAATCTGGGGCAACTCTGCCAGAATACTGCTCTCTCTCTTGTTGTACTTGAAAGAATTTCATCCTCCAGATCCATCCTGTTTTATCAACAGTACCATTTTGGGGTGATCCACGTTAACAAAACGTGTCCCTCTCTTCTCTTTGAGGCAGTTTGGGAGTTGAACCCGTTGATAGGGATACTATCAAACAGCCACCCCGATGTATCACGGACACTATACTCAGCAAATCATTGATCCTGAAAATCTTCATGTCAGCTATCATCATCATCAGTGGAACGCTCTTTGTCTTCTGGAAAGAGGTGAGGAAAGTCTGCAATTGCATTGTGTTTTCATCAGGGCGGAGAACAAAGTGCAAGGCAATTTCTGCAGTACACGTGAAGGACTTTCTGAAATGCATCCAGTGCAGAGGGATCAGTGTGGGCAGAGGGTTAAGGAACTGAGGTCAGCTCCTAGGTCTGCTCCTGCCTTCCTGTGTTGCCTCTAATTTGGAGTTTCCCATCTAGAATGTGAAAACTATTACTTGATATGGTATCGATGCACCTCTCGCCTTCCATCTAAGTAGAAAACGCCAAGTAAGTACTGTGGGATGCTGTTAGTAAATAGTGACTGTTACTGTAATAGTTTAAGTAACTTCATTTAGAATATTCCACATCAGTTTAGGAATTTAAAACATGGTTGATAAGATCATGAACTCAACAATTAACAGAGAGATGAATGCTATCTGCAATGGTTAGAACGATTTAGTCCTTTGTTTTACTACCCTTCAGATTGACTGGGGTCATGAAAGGGAATATTTAGTTTATCTGTTGATCGACCTATTTTTGTCCTGATTTTTTACGTGTGCTTTCAGAATCCAAAAGGTGGCATCACTCCTCGAACCACGACCATGACTTTTACCTGTTTTGTGTTTTTTGACCTCTTCAATGCCCTGACGTGCCGCTCTCAGGTGAGATCGCTCTGTCAGCAAGAACTTCTTGTCTCAAAACACCAAGCTAAGCATTAGAATACTGGTATATTTTTGCATAGGAAGGGGTTTTTAATGTCATTTAAAGCAAGACAAATTGTATCATCTTTATTTATAAAGTTATCTACCGTAGTTCAACTGCAACTACATTTTCAACTGTGTAGCTCTGCCTAAGTTAGCGTTCATGTAACTTCAAAAAGCAATGGAGTTTACATGAAGAGAAGCAGTGTGACATCTGAGTACCAGCCAGAGATTGGGAAATGTTACTTTTCTTTTCTTTTTTCCCTTCTCTAGACAAAGCTGATATTTGAAATAGGCTTTTTTCGAAACCGCATGTTCTTGTATTCAGTGCTTGGGTCGTTTTTGGGGCAGCTGGCTGTCATATACGTCCCACCATTACAAAAGATCTTCCAGACAGAGAAATTAGGAGTGCTAGGTAAGTTGCCAAATAAATACTGCGGTTTTTCATTAAAGCTACTTTAAAAAGTGGGAGAGATTGCCAAATGCTTACATGATAGCTCCCAGCAGATTGCTGGGGAATCAATCGACAGCTCCTGTACCTATACACATAGCTATACACCAATAGGAGTATTTAATGATATTATCCCAGCCTAGGTTTTCCATTTTGATTTACTGCATGCAAATGCAGACATGCCAGGATTTTCCATGAGTTCCGTGTCATGATATTTCTCTACGTAACCCGGGATCATTACGCAGTCAATCCATCTTGAAAAAGCCGGGTGAACATTTCCCAGCCGAAACGCAACGTGTACGTTACCATTTGAATCAGTCTAAGCAAGCTCTACCGTACCACATTGCACTGTATCTATATTAGGCGTGGTAAAGTAGGGTTCAAGCATCCCAAATAATTCACGTAGAGGTCACCACGCATCACGTGGGCCACACCAAGTGACTGCATGGGTATTCCTCATCTAGCACGGTCACGTCTCTATTTCTACAGCTAGCAAAAGCATTGCTAGGAGTTACATCTGTGGAGCTACACAGCACAGATACCTGCTGCAGGAAGGCCCTGAACTGGGGATTCCTGCCCCACACAAAGCCCAGCTGTGCACTGTGGCCACCTCCGCTCTGTTTCCCCTCTGCAGACCTGCTGTTCCTCACCGGGCTGGCTTCCTCTGTTTTCGTTGTGTCCGAGCTCGTCAAACTCTGTGAAAAACGCTGCTGCCAACCGAAGATGACAAAGGGATGTCATAACTGATGCAAACGTCCCCTGAAGGTACATTTGGAAGGGGGCTGTGATGCTGGGTAATTCAAATGCAGCATTTTGTGACGCCGCACATCCTTCCTGAAGGTACCCAAGTGAATCCGTACCACCAGTCCCACTCCACGCTCTACCTGAGCTGTTTGAGCTGTCTACAGAAACCTCCGGAGCGGCTCCTGTTTTAAACCAAGATCAGGTATATTTTTATAACATTGATCTGTATACATCATGAATGCTGTGATAGGCCCAGACGAAACAACAGTTTCACACCTGTACAGAAAAAATCTGTTGTGCATAAACCGAAATTTTATTTATTTTAAATCAAAATGATTTTTTATTAATAAAATCTACATTTCAAAATGTTACACATAAGTATCTGAATGAAACTCTTCATTTAGACCTGTCTTTTTATATTCAAGCAGAAGAATGGAAATGTGCCTTCACTAGCACCACTTCTCCTATGGGAATCGAGTGGACTATCAGCAAGTTTGCT